>NW_024740942.1:0-9818 GCF_018991925.1 Homarus americanus | reverse complement strand
CGATGAGGGGACTTTGTTATACTCGACCTGGGGACTTTGCTATACTCGACCAGGTGACTTTGTTATACTCGATCAGGGGACTTTCTTATACTCGACCAGGGGATTTTTTATACTTGATCAGGGGACTTTCTTATATTCGATGAGGGGACTTTGTTATACTCGACCTGGGGACTTTGTTATACTCGATCAGGGGACTTTGTTATACTCGACCAGAGGAATTTGTTATACTTGATCAGGTGATATGTTATACTTGATTAGGGGACTTTGTTATACTCGATCAGGGGACTTTGTTATACTTGATTAGGCGACTTTGTTATACTCGACCAGGGGACTTTTTTATACTTGACCAATGGACTTTGTTATACTCAATGATGGGCCTTTGTTATACTCGATCAAGGGACTTTGTTATAGTCGACCAGGAGACTTTGTTATACGCGATCAGGGGACTTTTTTATACCTGACCAGAGGACTTTCTTATACTTGATCAGGGGATATGTTTTACTCGATCAGTGGACTTTTGGTTATACCTAACCAATGGATTTCGGCGGCTCTCAACAGGGACTTCGTTGTACCTCGATCAGACTTTGTCATACTCGACCAGAGGCCTTTTTGTTATAATGATCGGTGTGGATTCTTTCCTATATTTGACCAATGGATTCTTTTGCTATACTCGGGATGAAAGCCTTTTGTTTACCTCGACATGGGGGACTTTAGTTATATCTGACCAGGACTTTGTTATACTCGACAGGGACTTTTTTATACGGACAGAGGACTTTGTTATACTCGATCAGGGGAATTGTTATACTCGACCAGGAGACTTTTTTATACTTGATCAGGGGACTTTGTCATACTCGACTAGAGGCCCTTGTTATACAAGATCGGGGGACTTTGTTATACTCGATCGGTGGACATTCCTATATTTGACCAATGGACTTTGCTATACTCGATGAGGGGCCTTTGTTTTACTTGATATGGGGACTTTGTTATACTCGACCAGGGGACTTTGTTATACTCGATCAGGGGACTTTTTTATACTCGACCAGAGGACTTTGTTATACTCGATCAGGGGACTTTGTTATACTCGATCAGGGGACTTTTTTATACTCGACCAGAGGAATTTGTTATACTCGATCAGGGGAATTTGTTATACTTGGTTCAGGGGCCTTTGTTTTACTCAATTACGGGACTTTGTTATTATCGATCAGAGAACTTTGTTATGCTCGATCTGTGACTTTGTTATATTAAAATAGTAATTTTTATACTCGATCAGTATCTTTGTTATACTGACCAGGGCCTTTTTTATACTCGATCAGGACTTGCTATACTCGATCGAAATTTTGTTATACTCGATCAGGGGACTTTGTTATACTCCGCGACCAGGGCCTTTTGGTTAGCGCCTGATTAGGGGACTTCGTTTATACTCGATAAGTGAACTCTCTTTATACTCAACCAGAGGACTTCTGTTATACGGATCAGATATGTTATAATGCTGATCAAAAATTTTTATACTGATCAGGGACTTTGTTATACCCGGATCAGGGGACTTTTTTGTACATGACCAATGGACTTTGTTATACTCGATGAGGGGCCTTTGTTATACTCGATCAGGGGACTTTGTTATAATCGACCAGGGGACTTTGTTATTCTCGATCAGGGGACTTTGTTATACTCGACCAGGGGACTTTTTACTACTCGATCAGGGGACTTTGTTATACTCGACCAGAGGACTTTTGTTATAATTGATCAAGTGATGTGTTATACTCGATCAGGGGAGTTTGTTATATTCGATCAGAGGACTTTGTTATACTCAAACAGGGGCCTTTGTTATACTCGATAAGAAAACTTTGTTATACTCGACCAGGAGACTTTGTTAGACTCGATTAGGGGACTATGTTATACTCCACTAGGGACTTTGTTGAACTCGATCAGGGGATATGTTATACTCGATCAGGGGACTTTGTTGTACTCGGTTCAGGGGACTTTGTTATACTCGTTCAGGGGGATTTGTTATACTCGATCAGGGGACTTTGTTATACTCGATCAGGGGACTTTGTCCTACTCGATCATGGGACTTTGTTATACTCGATCAGGGGACTTTGTTATACTTGATCAGGGGACTTTGTTATACTCGATCAGGGGACTTTGTTATACCTCGATCAAGGGATATGTTATACCGATGAGGACTTTGTTATACTCAACCAGGGGACTTTGTTATACTCGATCAGGGGACTTTGTTATACTCGATCAGGGGACATTGTTATACTCGATTAGGGGCCTTTGTTATACTCGATGAGGGGGCTTTGTAATACTCGATCAGGGGACTTTGTTGTACTCTAACAGGAGGCTTTGTTATACTCGATCAGGGGACTTTGCAATACTCGACCAGGGGACTTTTGTTATACTCGATCAAGGGACTTTGTTATACTCGATCAGGGAACTTTGTTATACTCGATTAGGGGCCTTTGTTACACTAGATGAGGGGGCGTTGTTATACTCTACCAGAGGACTTTGCTATACTCGACCAGGGGAGTTTGTTATACTCGATCAGGGGACTTTGTTTTACTCGATTAGGGGAATTTGTTATACTCCACTACGGACTTTGTTGTACTCGATCAGGGATATGTTATACTCGATGAGGGGACTTTGTTGTACTCGGTTCAGGGGACTTTGTTATACTCGTCCAGGGGGCTTTGTTATACTCGATCAGAGGACTTTGTTATACTCGATCAGGGGACTTTGTTATACTCGATCATGGGATTTGTTATACTCGATCAGGGGACTTTGTTATACTCGACCAGGGGACTTTTTAATACTCGATCAGGGGACTTTGTTATACTCGACCAGAGGACTTTGTTATACTCGATCTGGTGGATTTGTTATACTCGATCAGGGGAATTTGTTATACTCGATGAGGGGCCTTTGTTATACACGATCAGAGGACTTTGTTATACTCAATCAAGAGACTTTGTCTTACTGGAGCAGGGCCCTTTGCTATACTCGATCAGGGGACTTTGTTATACTCGATCAGGGGACTTTGTTATACTCGATTAGGGGCCTTTGTTATACTCGATGAGGGGGCTTTGTTATACTCGACCAGGGGACTTTGCTATACTCGACCAGGTGACTTTGTTATACTCGATCAGGGGACTTTGTTATACTCGACCAGGGGATTTTTTATACTTGATCAGGGGACTTTGTTATATTCGATCAGGGGACTTTGTTATACTCGACCTGGGACTTTGTTATACTCGATCAGGGGACTTTGTTATACTCGACCAGAGGAATTTGTTATACTTGATCAGGTGATATGTTATACTTGATTAGGGGACTTTGTTATACTCGATCAGGGGACTTTGTTATACTTGATTAGGCGACTTTGTTATACTCGACCAGGGGATTTTTTTATACTTGACCAATGGACTTTGTTATACTCAATGATGGGCCTTTGTTATACTCGATCAAGGGACTTTGTTATAGTCGACCAGGAGACTTTGTTATACGCGATCAGGGGACTTTTTTATACCTGACCAGAGGACTTTCTTATACTTGATCAGGGGATATGTTTTACTCGATCAGTGGACTTTGTTATACTCAACCAATGGATTTTGTTATTCTCGAACAGGGGACTTTGTTGTACTCGATCAGGGGACTTTGTCATACTCGACCAGAGGCCTTTGTTATACTCGATCGGTGGACTTTCCTATATTTGACCAATGGACTTTGCTATACTCGATGAGGGGCCTTTGTTTTACTCGATATGGGGACTTTGTTATACTCGACCAGGGACTTTGTTATACTCGATTAGGGGACTTTTTTATACTCGACCAGAGGACTTTGTTATACTCGATCAGGGGAATTGTTATACTCGACCAGGAGACTTTTTTATACTTGATCAGGGGACTTTGTCATACTCGACTAGAGGCCCTTGTTATACAAGATCGGGGGACTTTGTTATACTCGATCGGTGGACATTCCTATATTTGACCAATGGACTTTGCTATACTCGATGAGGGGCCTTTGTTTTACTTGATATGGGGACTTTGTTATACTCGACCAGGGGACTTTGTTATACTCGATCAGGGGACTTTTTTATACTCGACCAGAGGACTTTGTTATACTCGATCAGGGGACTTTGTTATACTCGATCAGGGGACTTTTTTATACTCGACCAGAGGAATTTGTTATACTCGATCAGGGGAATTTGTTATACTTGGTTCAGGGGCCTTTGTTTTACTCAATTACGGGACTTTGTTATTATCGATCAGAGAACTTTGTTATGCTCGATCTGGGGACTTTGTTATACAGGGCCAGGGGACTTTTTTATACTCGATCAGGGGACTTTGTTATACTGGACCAGGGGCCTTTTTTATACTCGATCAGGGGACTTTGTTATAACCGATCAGGGGACTTTTGTTATACTCGATCAGGGGACTTTGTTATACTCGACCAGGGGACTTTGTTATACTCGATTAGGGGACTTTGTTATACTCGATAAGGGAACTTCCTTATACTCAACCAGAGGACTTTGTTATACTTGATCCGGGGATATGTTATACGCGATCAGTGGACTTTTTTATACTCGATCAGGGGACTTTGTTATACTCGATCAGGGGACTTTTTTGTACATGACCAATGGACTTTGTTATACTCGATGAGGGGCCTTTGTTATACTCGATCAGGGACTTTTGTTATAATCGACCAGGGACTTTGTTATTCTCGGATCAGGGACTTAGTTATACCGACCAGACTTTTTAATACTGGATCAGGGGACTTTGTTACACTCGACCAGAGGACTCTTAAGGCAATTCGATCATGATGTGTTATACTCGATCAGGAGTTTGTTATATTCGATCAGAGGACTTTGTTATACTCAAACAGGGGCCTTTGTTATACTCGATAAGAAAACTTTGTTATACTCGACCAGGAGACTTTGTTAGACTCGATTAGGGGACTATGTTATACTCCACTAGGGACTTTGTTGAACTCGATCAGGGGATATGTTATACTCGATCAGGGGACTTTGTTGTACTCGGTTCAGGGGACTTTGTTATACTCGTTCAGGGGGATTTGTTATACTCGATCAGGGGACTTTGTTATACTCGATCAGGGGACTTTGTCCTACTCGATCATGGGACTTTGTTATACTCGATCAGGGGACTTTGTTATACTTGATTAGGGGACTTTGTTATACTCGATCAGGGGACTTTGTTATGCTCGGTCAAAGAACTTTGTTATACTCGACCAGGGGCCTTTGTTATACTCGATTAGAAAACTTTGTTATACTCGACCAGGAGACTGTGTTTTACTCGATAAGGGGACTTTGTTATACTCCACTAGGGACTTTGTTGTACTCGATCAGGGGATATGTTATACTCGTCCAGGGGGCTTTGTTATACTCGATAAGGGGAATTTGCTATACTCGATAAGGGGACGTTGTTAGACTTGAACAGGGGACTTTGTTATACTCGACCAGGGGACTTTGTTATACTCGATTTGGCGGATTTGTTATACTCGATCAGGGGAATTTGTTATACTCGATGAGGGGCCTTTGTTATACTAGATTAGGGGACTTTGTTATACTCGCTTAGGGGCCTTTTTTGTACTCGATCAGGGGCCTTTGTTATACACGTTCAGGGGACTTTGTTATACTCGATCAAGAGACTTTGTCTTACTGGAGCAGGGCCCTTTGCTATACTCGATAAGGGGACTTTGTTATACTCGATCAGGGGACTTTGTTATACTCGATTAGGGGCCTTTGTTATACTCGATGAGGGGACTTTGTTATACTCGACCTGGGGACTTTGCTATACTGCTGACCCCTTCAGGTGACTTGTTATACTCTATCAGACTTTCTTTATACTCGACCAGGGATTTTTACATTTCTGGATCAGGGACTTTGTTATATTCGATGAGGGGATCTTGTTATACTCGACCTGGGGACTTTAAGTATACTCGATCAGGGACTTGTTATACTCGGACCAGAGGAATTTGTTATACTGATCAGGGTGATATGTTGTATCATGGATTAGGGACTTTGTTATACTCTCGATCAGTATTCTTTGTTATACTTGATTAGGCGACTTTGTTATACTCGACCAGGGGACTTTTTTATACTTGACCAATGGACTTTGTTATACTCAATGATGGGCCTTTGTTATACTCGATCAAGGGACTTTGTTATACTCGACCAGGAGACTTTGTTATACGCGATCAGGGGACTTTTTTATACTCGACCAGAGGACTTTCTTATACTTGATCAGGGGATATGTTACACTCGATCAGGGGACTTTGCTATACTCAACCAAGGGATTTTGTTCTTCTCGAACAGGGGACTTTGTTGTACTCGATCAGGGGACTTTGTCATACTCGACCAGAGGCCTTTGTTATACTCGATCGGTGGACTTTCCTATATTTGACCAATGGACTTTGCTATACTCGATGAAGGGCCTTTGTTTTACTCGATATGGGGACTTTGTTATACTCGACCAAAGGACTTTGTTATACTCGATCAGGGAACTTTTTTATACTCGACCAGAGGACTTTGTTATACTCGATCAGGGGACTTTGTTATACTCGACCAGGAGACTTTTTTATACTTGATCAGGGGACTTTGTCATACTCGACTAGAGGACCTTGTTATACAATATCGGGTGACTTTGTTATACTCGATCGGTGGACTTTCCTATATTTGACCAATGGACTTTGCTACACTCGATGAGAGGCCTTTGTTTTACTCGAAATGGGGACTTTGTTATACTCGACCAGGGGACTTTGTTATACTCGATCAGGGAACTTTTTTATACTCGACCAGAGGACTTTGTTATACTCGATCAGGGACTTCGTTATACCGATCAGGGGACTTTTTTATACCGAATTCAGAGTAATTTGTTGTTCGATCAGGGAATTTGTTATACTCGGTTCAGGGCCTTTTGTTATACTCGATCAGGGGGCTTTGTTATAATCGATCAGAGAACTTTGTTATGCTCGATCTGGGGACTTTGTTATACAGGGCCAGGGGACTTTTTTTTACTCGATCAGGGGACTTTGTTATACTGGACTAGGGGACTTTTTTATACTCGATCAGGGGACTTTGTTATACTCGATCAAGGGACTTTTGTTCTACTCGATAAGGGGACATTGTTATACTCGACCAGGGGCCTTTGTTATACTCGATTAGGGGACTTTGTTATACTCGATAAGGGGACTTTCTTATACTCAACCAGAGGACTTTGTTATACTTGATCAGGGGATATGTTATACGCGATCAGTGGACTTTTTTATACTCGATCAGGGGACTTTGTTATACTCAATCAGGGGACTTTTTTATACATGACCAATGGACTTTGTTATACTCGATGAGGGGCCTTTGTTATACTCGATTAGGGGACGTTGTTATACTCGCCCAGGGGACTTTGTTATTCTCGATCAGGGGACTTTTTTATACTCGACCAGAGGACTTTGTTATACCCAATCAGAGGACTTTGTTATACTCGACCAGGGGACTTTTTATACTTGACCAATGGCCTTTGTTATACTCAATGAGGGGCCTTTGTTATACTCGATCAGGGGACTTTGTTTTACTCGACCAGGGGACTTTTATACCGACCCGGAGGACTTTGTTATACTGGACCAGGGACTTTGTTACTCGATCAGGAAACTTTGTTATAAAACGATCAGGAACTTTTTGTTATACCTGTCCAGGGACTTTTCTTATACTCGATCAGGGACTTTATATGTATTTTGATTAAGGGACTTGCTTATACTCGACCAGGGACTTTTTATACTTCAATCAATGGACTTTGTTATACTCAATGATGGGCCTTTGTTATACTCGATCAGGGGACTTTGTTATACTCGACCAGGAGACTTTGTTATACGCGATCAGGGGACTTTTTTATACTCGACCAGAGGACTTTGTTATACTTGATCAGGGGATATGTTATACTCGATCAGGGGACTTTGTTATACTCAACCAAGGGATTTTGTTATTCTCGAACAGGGGATTTTGTTGTACTCGATCAGGGGACTTTGTCATACTCGACCAGAGGCCTTTGTTATTCTCGATCGGTGGACTTTCCTATATTTGACCAATGGACTTTGCTATACTCGATGAGGGGCCTTTGTTTTACTCGATATGGGGACTTTGTTATACTCGACCAGGGGACTTTGTTATACTCGATCAGTGGACTTTTTTATACTCGACCAGAGGACTTTGTTATACTCGATCAGGGGACTTTGTTATACTCGACCAGGAGAATTTTTTATACCTGATCAGGGGACTTGTCATACTCGACTAGAGGCCTTTGTTATACAAGATCGGGGGACTTTGTTATACTCGATCGGTGGACTTTCCTATATTTGACCAATGGACTTTGCTATACTCGATGAGGGGCCTTTGTTTTACTCGATATGGGGACTTTGTTATACTTGACCAAAGGACTTGTTATACTCGATCAGGGGACTTTTTTATACTCGACCAGAGGACTTTGTTATACTCGATCAGGGGACTTTGTTATACTCGATCAGGGGACTTTTTTATACTCGACCAGAGGAATTTGTTATACTCGATCAGGGGAATTTGTTATACTTGGTTCAGGGGCCTTTGTTTTACTCGATTAGGGGACTTTGTTATAATCGATCAGAGAACTTTGTTATGCTCGATCAGGGGACTTTGGTATGCTTGATCTAGGGACTTTTTTATACCGATCAGGGACTTTGTTATACTGACCAGGACTTTTATACTGATCAGTATCTGTTATACCGATCAGGGATTTTGTTATACTCGATCATGGGACTTTGTTTTACTCGACCAGGGCCTTTGTTATACTCGATATGACTTGTTTTTACCGATAAGGGGACTTTGTTATACTCAACCAGAGGACTTTGTTATACTCGACCAGGGACTTTGTTATATGCGATCAGGGGACTTTTTTATACTCGACCAGAGGACTTTGTTATACTGGACCAGGGGACTTTGTTATACTCGATCAGGGAACTTTATTATAAACGATCAGGGAACTTTGTTATACTTGTCCAGGGGACTTTGTTATACTCGATCAGGAGACTTTGTCTTACTGGATCAGGGCCCTTTGCTATACTCGATCAGGCGACTTTGTTATACTCGATCAGGGGACTTTGTTATACTCGATTAGGGGCCTTTGTTATACTCGATGATGGGGCTTTGTTATACCCGACCAGGGGACTTTGCTATACTCGACCAGGGGACTTTGTTATACTCGATCAGGGGACTTTGTTATTCTAGACCTGGGGATTTTTTATACTTGACCAGGGAACTTTGTTATATTCGATCAGGGGACTTTGTTATACTCGACCTGGGGACTTTGTTATACTCGATCAGGGGACTTTGTTATATTCGACCAGAGGAATTTGTTATACTTGATCAGGTGATATGTTATACTTGATGAGGGGAATTTGGTATACTCGATCAGGGGACTTTGTTATACTTGATTAAGGGACTTTGTTATACTCGACCAGGGAACTTTTTTATACTTGACCAATGGACTTTGTTATACTCAATGATGGGCCTTTGTTATACTCGATCAGGGGACTTTGTTATGCTCGACCAGGAGACTTTGTTATACGCGATCAGGGGACTTTTTTATACTCGACCAGAGAACTTTGTTTTACTTGATCAGGGGATATGTTATTCTCGATCAGGGGTCTTTGTTATACTCAACCATGGGACTTTGTTATACTTGAACAGGGGACTTTGTTGTACTCGATCAGGGGACTTTGTTATACTCGATTAGGGGCCTTTTTTATACTCGATGAGGGAATTTTGTTATACTCGACCAGGG
>NW_024740941.1:52500-65781 GCF_018991925.1 Homarus americanus | reverse complement strand
ACCTGCACCACACCACCGTACCTGCACCACACAGCACCTGCACCACACCACGCACCCACCACCTGCACCCACACACCACAGCACCTGCACCACACCACAGCACCTGCACCACACCACTGCACCCACACAACCACCGCACCTGCACCACACCACAGCACCTGCACCACACCACTGCACCTGCACCACAACCACAGCACCTGCACCACACCCACAGTACCTGCACCACACCACTGTACCTGCACCACACACCACCTGTACCTGCACCACACCACAGTACCTGCACCACACCACGCACCTGCACCACAACCACGCACCTGCACCACACCACAGTACCTGCACCACACCACAGCACCTGCACCACACCACAGTACCTGCACCACACCACAGCACCTGCACCACACCACACAGCACCTGCACCACACCACAGCACCTGCACCACACCACCGTACCAACCACACCACTGTACCCGCACCACACCACCGTACTGCAGCACCACACCACTGCACCTGCACCACACCACAGCACCTGCACCACACCACAGTACCTGCACCACACCACAGTACCTGCACCACACCACAGCACCTGCACCACACCACAGCTGCACCACACCACCGTACCTGCAACCACCCACAGTACCTGCACCACACCACTGCACCTGCACCACACCACAGTACCTGCACCACACCACAGCACCAGAACCACACCACAGCACCTGCACCACACCACAGCACCTGCACCACACCACAGTACCTGCACCCACACCACTGTACCTGCACCACACCACAGTACCTGCACCACACCACTGTACCTGCACCACACCACAGTACCTGCACCACACCACAGCACTCACCACACCACAGTACCTGCACCACACCACAGCACCTGCACCACAACCACAGCACCTGCACCACACACTGCACCACCACACCAGCACCGTAACCACACCACAGTACCTGCACCACAACCACAGCACCCTGCACCACACTGCACCCACCCACCACAGCACCCACCAACCACGTACCTGCACCACACCACAGTACCTGCACCACACCACAGTACCTGCACCACACCACAGTACCTGCACCCCACACCACTGTACCTGCACCACACCACAGCACCTGCACCACACCACAGTACCTGCACCACACAACAGTACCTGCACCACACGCAGCACCTGCACCACACCACAGCACTGCACCACACCACTGCCTTAACCACACCACAGCAACTCACACCACTGTACCTGCACCACACACAGCACCTGCACCACACCACGTACCTGCACCACCCACAGCACCTGCACCACACACCACAGTACCTGCACCACACCCACAGTACCTGCACCCACACCACAGTACCTGCACCACACCACTGTACCTGCACCACACCATAGTACCTGCACCACACCACAGTACCTGCACCACACCACAGTACCTGCACCACACCACAGTACCTGCACCACACCACTGTACCTGCACCACACCACTGTACAAGGACTTCCGTAAGAACAGGATGCGAGTTACCGCATACCTGTGACGTCAGGGATCTTACCTGTAGGAGTTACCTGAAGATTATCGCATACCTGTGACGTCAGACTCACCTGTAGGAGTATCTGAAGATTACCGCATACCTGTGACGTCTGAGTCTTACCTGAAGGAGTTACCTGAAGGTTACCGCATACCTGTGACGTCAATAGCTCACCTATAGAAGCATTTGAAGGTTACCGCATACCTGTGACGTCAGTCTTACCTGAAGAAGTTACCTGAAGGTTACAGCATACCTGTGACGTCAATAGCTCACCTGACACACTGTACCCGTACCTGTACCGTCACTACCACATCGTATATTAAAACACCCAGTTATTTATTTAACTTGAAGAAGCCGGATCACCTGAAGATTAGATCCCCCAGCTTATTTCACCTGATAATTAAACACCCTAATGTTACCTGGAAAATTAGGTTATGTTAGGTTAGGATATTTTGGGTTAGGTTATGTTGGGTTAAATTGAAGTTAATATAAGAACATAGAAAATAAGGAGTCTGTAATAGGCCGGTTGGCCTGTGCATGGCAGCTCCTGTCGAGAGTTACTACCGCTCTCTATCATCCATGAATCTATCTAGCCTCCTTTTGAAACTTTCCAGAGTTCCCGCACTTACTACAAAGCTGCTAAGCTTGTTCCACTCGTCCACCACCCTATTTGTGAACCAGTTCCTTCCTATCTCCCTCCTAAACCTAAACTTATCTAACTTGAATCCGTTGCTCCGAGTCCTATCCTGCTCGGATATTATAAGAACCTATGTTTGAAGCAATTCAGCGTATTCGAGTTAATGATGATATTTGGTAACTTCTTCCATTCATCCATCACTTGTTTCAAACCAGTGTTTACCTATTTCACGCCTCAAATCTAAGTTTGTCTAATTTAAAACCATTGTTACGAGTTCGCTCCTGGTTGGATAGCTTCTGAGTACCTTTGTAATGTCCCCTTTGTTTAGCCTGCCTTCCAGGATACAGCGAAAGGCTCAATATCCAGGTAATCCAGTTACTAATCCGCGTCGAATCTTTCCCACTACACCCTGACACGGCCACCTACAGCGTGTAAACAAGGCGCTATTATGTATCTACCACAGTCACCCCTCATGGGCCCTCCTGTTTACATAATGATCAAACAACAGAAAACAGAACTTGAGAAGATGTGAGTTTACCTCTTAAGTTCAACGTGTGTAAACTAATGCTGGGTTTACCTCTTGGATACTTGGATATTTGTGGATAGAAAAGTGTGGTGAAGAAAACGAAGATTGGGGACTCACTACTCAGTCATTCATTAGATAGGGTAGTGGTGATGTTGGTGGTAGTGATGATAGTGGTGGTGATTGTAGTGGTGGTAGTTATGATAGTGGTGTTAGCAGTAGTAGTGGTGGTGTTGGTGGTAGCGGAGATGATAGTGGTGGTGTTGGTGGTAGTGATGATAGTAGTGGTGGTGATTGTAGTGGTGGTGATTGTAGTGGTGGTAGTTATGATAGTGGTGTTAGCAGTAGTAGTGGTGATGTTGGTGGTAGTGATGATAGTGGTGGTGATTGTAGTGGTGGTAGTTATGATAGTGGTGTTAGCAGTAGTAGTGGTGGTGTTGGTGGTAGTGATGATAGTGATGAAACACATTTTTATCATTCGTAATTGTGGTGAAAATCATATTAGTATTTTTTTTTCTTCAGGTGTTTTAAGGTGCGGCTTGGGCGGGTCGTGGCTACTCCCGCAACATGGTCAAGGCCGGGGTAAAAAACACAACAATATGAGATCCAGATACGAATGACTTATATTAAATTGAAGTTGGTAACGAAAGAAGAGTTTATATGTGTTTTTATGTGAGATGTGTTGGGGGGTTCTTTGTTTACATGTTAGGTGAAGATGATGTTTGTGGTGATTATATAGGCTGTTTGTTTGTTTGCTTGTTAAAGTTATTAAAGTGGTCATCATCATGAAACCTTTTCCTCACCTCCTTGACATTCACTTGCCTCCTCCTCCTCCTCCCTCCCCCTCCCTCCTCCCTCCCCCACCTCCTCCCTCCCCCTCAGCCCTAGTGCTGTGGCTGTGTAATTGTCTCCTCAGTTACCGTCACTGCCCTGAGGCTGTCAACATCCGGTGCCTCTTATCTTGATGTCACCACACACCTACGCTTCCTCCTTCCTCACACCCACCCCGCACCCTCCCCCCCTCTCTCCTCTGTAGGGTCCGCTGACTGGCTCTTCGAACACCTCTTCTTCAGCTGTTCCGGAGGTCACAGCCCGCATCCTCCCTAAGTAACCGGATACTGCACGCTACCTGTGTGTGTGCTTGTGTGTGTGTGTGTGTGCTTGTGTGTGTGTGTGTGTGATTGACCTTGCTACAATAACAAAGAGTAGAGTTCAGGTGGTGGTAGTTGTGGTGGTGAAGCAGGGGTGGGCGCTGGGTGGGTAGCTTGGTGGTGGTGGTGGTGGTGGTGGGTAGTTGTGTGTAGTTGTGGTGGTGGTGGCAGTTGTGGTGGTGGTGGTAGCTGTGGTGGTGGTGAAGCTGTGGTGGTGGTGGTAGCTGTGGTGGTGGTGGTGGTGATGTAGTGTGATGATGTGCCGTTGTTATGATGGTGACGATAGTAATAGTGGTAGTGAGAACAACAACAACAACAGCAGCAACAAATTAGACAGACAGACAGACAGACAGACAGACAGACAGACAGGTTCGACAAAGAAAAGAAGATCAATTACGAGGAAAATAACACCACAGACGCAATTGAAGAGGAGGAGGAAGAGGGGGAGGGATAGTAGGGAAGGAGAGAGAAGGCGTATGGAAGGAGAGTGGAGAAGGAAGGAAGAAGGAGGGAGGAATAATAGGGTGGAAGGGAGAGAGGGAGGGAGAGGAAAGGACTGCGTACAGGTGCACCGGAAGTCCTAGGAGGGTTGAGCATTAACACACCTGACCCAATCAACTCAGTCCACCTGCCTCTGTGTCTGGTGATGATGATGGTGGTGATGAAGGTGATGGTGATGATGATGATGATAGTAGTAGTTATCCTTTTTCTCCTTCCTCTCTCTCTCTCTCTCTCTCTCTCTCTCTCTCTCTCCGTTTCTCTTCTTCTCCTCCTTCCCTCTCCCTTCCCCTTACTTCCCCCCTTCCCTCCTCCCCCTACCCCTCACATGTCTGCTATAGTAGTAGTATCGGAAACACCTCAGTGAACAAAACCTACTCTCATTGTTTACAGTAATACCAAGGGGAGGGGGGGGAAGGGGAAGGGGAAGGGAGGAGGGGGAAGGAAGGGAGGGGAGGGAAAGGGAGAACGAAGAGAGAGAGGGGGAGGAAAAAGAAAGAGAGAGAGAGAGAGAATGAGAGAAATACAAATGGAAGAGGAGGCAAAACAGGACCTTGTAGAACACACACAAACACACACATACTGTTTCCTGTTTATTCACACATAATACTACACACATGGTACTTAATTACTTTGGGGTCAGAATTGTGTTGTTTTGACAGTAAGATGATATTGCCGTCAGAAAGTGTTGGTGTGTGTGTGTGTGTGTGTGTGTGTGTGTGTGTGTGTGTGTGATTCATGTGTGGTATTTCTTATGTGCGTGTGTTTTGTCTTTGTCTGTCTGTCTGTCTGTCTGTCCTCTTTCTCCCCAGTCTCTCTTCCATCTTCCTTGTCCTCCTCCCCCCTCTCTTCTCCTTTCTCCCACTCCCCCTTCCTCCTCTCCTCCTTGCCCATTTCCTCCTTCCTCCTCCCCTTCTTTTTCCTCTCTTTTCCTTTCCCCCTTTCCTACCTACCTCACCTCCTTCCCTCCTCCTTCCTTCCTCACCTCCTTCCCTCCTCACCTCCTTCCCTCCTCCTTCCTTCCTCACCTTCCTTCCTCACCTTCCTTCCTCACCTCCTTCCTTCCTCACCTCCTTCTTCCTCCCTCACCCTCCTTCCCTCCCTCTCCTCCTTCCTTTCCTCTCCTCCTTCCACTCACCTCCTTCCCACCCTCACCTCCTTCCTTCCTCACCCCCCTTCCCTTCCTCTCCTCCTTCCTTCCTCTCCTCCCCTTCCTTCCTCTTCCTCCCCTTCCTTCCTCCTCCTTCCTTCCTCTCCCCCTCCCCTTCCTACTTCCCTGCTCTGGCTACTCCTTCCTTCCTTCCCTCTCCATCCTGGCTTCATTATTAAATTGGTGTACTGTGTGACCTTGTGTTCCTGTTACCTGTCCGTCTGTCTGAAATTGAAATTCATCTGTTCATTCTCATCATCTGTCTGTCAAATATAGTTAGACACACACACACACACACACACACACACACACACACACACACACACACACTGGGAACGACATTAGACCTAAGGAGTAAGTGAGTAACGTGTGAGTTCAGGTCGACTGGAGGAGCTGGTTGCTATGGACAGACAGACAGGTGAGGTAGATAGACAGACAGGTGAGGTAGATAAACAGACAGGTGAGGTAGATAAACAGACAGGTGAGGTAGATAGACAGACAGGTGAGGTAGATAGACAGACAGGTGAGGTAGATAGACAGACAGGTGAGGTAGATAGACAGACAGGTGAGGTAGATAAATAGACAGATAGGTAGACTAACTAACAGGAAGACAAAGAGAGAGAGAGAGAGAGAGACAGAGAGAGAGAGACAGACAGACAGACAGACACCCCCACCTTCCTCGTCGCCCGGCAGGTGAGTGAGTCACACAGGTAAGCGGACAGGTGATATACACTAAAATTACCGTCATGGTGAAACAAAGTCTGTACTCTCTCTCTCCTAATTCGAATATACAGCGGATACAGAAAGAGCTACAGTATAATCTTTGTATTATTCTGTAATCATGACTCCACCTGGTACATCCCCCTCCCCTCACCTGTACATCCCTCTCACCTGTTCCTCCCCCTCCCTTACTCCCTCATTAGCCGCACCTGCCCCTATACTGTCACCTGTTCCTCTCACCTGTTGATGACGATGATGCTGGTGATGAAAGATAATGATGATGATAATGATGATGATGATGATGATGATGATGATGATGACAACAATAATACAAACAAAAAAATAGAGAACAACAACATGAACAACGAAAACAACAATAACAAGCAAAAAATCAACAATGACAATAACAATAATAACAACAACCAAGAAAAGTAACAAAAACAATAGTAAAAACAAACAAACAAACAAACATAGAGAGAGAATATCAACAACACTGAACAACAAAAAGTCAAGAACAGAGAGAACATAACAAAAGAGACATTAATTATCATGAACAATAACACGGCAATGATAAATAGATAGATAGATAGACAAAAAGAGACAGAAATAAAGTTAAACTGAGAGAGAGAGAGAGAGAGGTGGGCCAGCCGTCACCTGCCCGAGGCTTCAGGAAACTTATTATGGATAGTCAATCCTTTACCAGACGGACGAAGGGCAGAGGAGAGGAGGGAAGAGGGAAGCGGAGTAAAAGAGGGAAGAGGAGGAGGGCGAGGGGAAAGAAGAGAAGGAAAAGAAGGAAGGGTAAACAGGGGAGGAGGAGGAGGAGGAGGAGAGGGACCCAGAGTAGGAAAAGAGGAAGAAGAAACAAGAGAAAAAGGAAGATGTGGTTGAAAGAAGAAGAAATGGATCACGTGAAGATTAGACACCCAGGTTTATTTCACTTGAAGATTAACTAACCTAACCTAGCCTAACCTAGCCTAACCTAACCTAAGACATTGCTCTCACTTAACTCTCCAGTCAAGCAGGAATACTCCCCCCTCCCCCATCACCTGCCTTACCTGTGACTGTAATTCATTAACACACCTGTACAGGACCCCCACACCTATGCCAAACTCACCTAAGCTCATTAGCATTAAGGTTTAACCAGTTCACACGATATTGTATTATTGTTTTGTTTCATAGTTAGAGAGAAAGATTTATAAAGGTGGAAAGAAAGAAAGAAAGTGAGAGAGTAAGACAGACGAGAGGGAGAGAGAGAGAGACAGACAGAGGTAATGCCAGCTGGACCTCACCAAGCGGAACATCACCACCAACAGCAGAATATGAAGCAGAGGAAGTGTGTACTGATACTACTACGACACAAGCAGGTGCAGCAGAGATGAGATGCAGCAGACGACAGGTGCAGCAGAGATGAGATGCAGCAGACGACAGGTGCAGCAGAGATGAGATGCAGCAGAGACGATAGGTGCAGCAGAGACGAGATGCAGCAGACGACAGGTGCAGCAGAGACGAGATGCAGCAGACGACAGGTGCAGCAGAGATGAGATGCAGCAGAGACGATAGGTGCAGCAGAGACGAGATGCAGCAGCCAACAGTAAAGAAAGTAAAATACAAAAAAAAATGAAAGCCACAAGTGAAAGTATATGCTCGGGGCAAGTGAAGGGAGTAAAGTCAAGAATGATAGAAAGAATCAGATAAAATATATATACGTTTAATATATTATTAAGTAATGAAATAAAAGGATTTAGTAATTAAATAGAAGACCAACCCACTTAACTATACCCTTCAGAGGAGCTTCAGACCAACCCAATTAACTACACCCTTCAGAGGAGCTTCAGACCAACCCACTTAACTACACCCTTCAGAGGAGCTTCAGACCAACCCAATTAACTATACCCTTCAGAGGAGCTTCAGACCAACCCACTTAACTACACCCTTCAGAGGAGCTTCAGACCAACCCAACTTAACTACACCCTTCAGAGGAGCTTCAGACCAACCCAATTAACTACACCCTTCAGAGGAGCTTCAGACCAACCCAATTAACTACACCCTTCAGAGAGGAGCTACACCCTTCAGAGGAGCCAACCCAATTAACTACACCCTTCAGAGGAGCTTCAGACCAACCCAATTAACTACACCCTTCAGAGGAGCTTCAGACCAACCCACTTAACTACACCCTTCAGAGGAGCTTCAGTATGAGAGACAGGACTACAGGGAAGGTTGGTTTAAATACAGGAATAGAATGATCAGAAAGTCGATGTTATTGTGAGTTAATATTGATGCCTTGGGATAAATGGAATTGAAATGACCCAGGCGACAAAGCTTTGGATCTGCTCAGTGAATATATATGAGGCATTTGGATCACTGTTAAATAGTTAAGAATAAATACTGTGTGGTTTTGTATTCCGTGTGTGTGTGTGTGTGTGTGTGTGTGTGTGTGGTAGGTTGACTTTGTTATACCTGGGGATAAAAAACAAAAATTACCTCTGGACGGAAGTGTGGTTGAGTGATTAAGTGGAGTCACCTGGAGGCTGCCAGCACGCGCCCCGTCACGTGTACCTGCTGGTGTTGTTGGTCCTGCTACCATGTGTTACTGTTACTACCACGTGTTATTGTTACAACCACGTGTTATTGTTACTACCACGTGTTACTGTCACGTGTTTCTGTTACTACCACGTGTTACTGTTACTACCACGTGTTACTGTTACTACCACGTGTTACTCTTACTGCCACGTGTTACTGTTACTACCACGTGTTATTGTTACTACTACGTGTTACTGTCACGTGTTTCTGTTACTACCACGTGTTACTGCTACTACCACGTGTTACTCTTACTGCCACGTGTTACTGTTACTACCACGTGTTACTCTTACTGCCACGTGTTACTCTTACTGCCACGTGTTACTGTTACTACCACGTGTTCCTCCTCTAGAGACACACCTGTTGTCATCTTCGAGTTTTAGTAAGTCTCTCTCTCTCTCTAAAACACCTGTCAACCCACAACCTTGGCAAACATCTGTACTCTCTTACACCTGTTGGCACACGTGACATACCTCTACAAATCCACACCTGTTGATCCATGACTTGAAGGTCCACACCTGTTAATTTGGACTTAAATGGCCCGTACATCTGTTATCTCTACCACACACCTGTCATGTAGTAAAACAATGCACATACACATCTGTTGATTCATACACCTGTCAAATCTCTCGTGTGCAGCTGTTAATATGTCGGACACACACACACCTGTCATGTTATACATATTAATGACTCTTATTATTCACACCTGTCTGGATGCTACTCTATCTATCTATCTATATATCTATCTATCTACCACCCACCCACCCACCCAACCCACCACCCACCCACCTTACCTGCCACCCACCCACCTTACCTGCCACCCACCTCATCAACCACCCACCCACGTCAGCTTCCTAAGGCACCTACGGCAGGTCTGGCAGTTGGCGGGCGGGTGGATGAGTGGGTGGGTGGGTGGGCGGGGTGGGTGGGTGGGCGGGTGGGTGGGTGGGTGGCCTTATGCACGACTTTCCTCCTACCGTCTGAGACACACTTAATATTATCTCATTTTCTCACAGTATTTTTTGGGGGTGAATTTGGTTGTTCTTGGTTGGTGACTGGTTGAATGTTAGTCCAGTTACAAGATGGCGGAGAGATTACGCTGAGACTCGAGTGTTTGGATGATTAAGTTAGGTTTGGTTTGGGTCTTGTTTGTTTTGGGTAGGTTTGATTAAGTCAGGTCAGGTCAGGTTAGGTTAGGTTAGGTCAGGTCAGGTCAGGTCTTTACGAATCCTAATCACTGAACTAACTACTAAGAACATTGAAAATTGAACGAAATGATGAAATTTACTTGTACAAGGAATGGCTACAGTGGCAGATGGTGAATGAGTTGTGTCTGAACTAACCAGCTGGCGAACACAATATCAGTCCCACGTGGTGATGGTGGTGTGTGGTGGTGGTGGTGGTGTGTGGTGGTCATGGTGGTGGTGGTGGTGTGTGGTGATGGTGGTGGTGGTGGTGTGTGTGGTGATGGTGGTGGTGGTGTTGATGGTGGTGGTGTGTGGTGATGGTGGTAGTGATGTGTGGTGGTGGTGATGGTGGTGGTGTGGTAGGGTTTGGTGATAGTGGTGGTGGTGTGTGGTGGTGATGGTGGTGGTGGTGTGTGGTGATGGTGGTGGTGATGGTGATGTGTGGTGGTGATGATGATGGTGGTGGTGGTAGGGTTTGGTGATAGTGGTGGTGGTGATGGTGGTGTGTCGTGATGGTGAGTGGTAGTGGTGGTAGGGGTTGGTGAAAGTGGTGGTGGTGGCGGTGATGGTGATGTGTGGTGGTGGTGTGTGGTGGTGGTGGTGGTGGTGGTGATGGTGATGTGTGGTGATGGTGAGGGGTGGTGGTGGTTGGGGTTGGTGATAGTGGTGATAGCTACGTGGTTACAAGGGTGATTGGAAATAGGAATAGAAGGAGGAGTAGGAAGAGAGGTGAGAAAAGGGAAGAAAGAAGCAAAGGAGAGGACAGAAGAGGAAGGAATGTACAGGAGGAGGAAGAAGAGTGAGAATGAGAGGGGTGAAGATGATGGAAAGAGAGGAGGGGGAGAGGATAAGGAGATGGAAAGGAAGGGAAGAGAGAGAGAGAGGACTGTGTGTGTGTGTGTGTGTGTGTGTGTGTGTGTGTGTGTGTGTGTGTGTGTGTGTGTGTGTGTGTGTGTTCTGCGTCAACATCACAGTAATAACCATTATCATTACTACTTAACCACCACCATCATCAACCACTACCCCCACCCAACTACCACAACCTCCCACTAGTACCATCACCCCCCCACCTCCCCTACCCCAACCCCCCACCCCCTTAATCAGTAAATCACCTCACATTAGACTTAACGGGGTATAGTTTGGTAATCTTTTCCTAGTATGAACACCATGGTGGCAAGCGTCTCCATAACCTGTTTAACACCTGACCTTAATTAACCTGGCCTCATAGATGTGTTTCGCCAGGTGAGGTGTGTGTGTGACTGTCTAGTGTTTTATCCTGTTTAAATATCTGTTTATCTGTCAGTCTATCTGTTTATCTGTCTGTCTGAATGTCTTTGTCTATCTGTATAGTTTGTTTGTGTTGTATGATGGAGGAAAATAGTGTATAGGATATTTGTTATTAATGTTGTGTTGTGGTGAAGGCTATTGTTGTTAGTGTGATTTTGTTATTGTTGTTGTTATTATTGTTATTAATGTTGTTTTGTTATTGTTTTTGTTATTATTATTATCACCCCTTTTTTCACTTTACTCCCGCTGCTTTTCAGTTTATTTTGAACAGAACAAAACTCGAATCAGTTTCATAAAAAAAAACAATATATCACTGAAACTATACTGGAGACACGATTCATAACAGCTAGACAAAGTGTGTGTGTAAAAATATATGACTCAGTAGGGTAAATATTGATAACACTTGATAATATTACAATATATACAGGGTAACATTATTGGAAACGGAATGTCGTACTGGTTATAAGAATGTTTGAGAGCTTTATGGGTTCAAATACCGTAAGACACCCATATTCATACCTACGGTTGACTGTGTGTTGTGGTGAGATGTCGGTGTAATACATCTGTAAGTCTGTCCACGTAGTCTGATGGAATGGTGATTTATAAGATGGTGACCAAAAGTTATGATGCGGTGGTATAATGTAAGATATTGTCTAGGTATTATGACTTAACGTGGGAGTAAAGTGTAACAAGGTGTATCAGTATTAGATCAGTGTTGGTATGTGAGTTAGGGCGGGGGGGTATTATGACGGCAGGGCAGCACCGGTACAGCTCCTGGAGGGGTGGATAGATAAATAATCTCCCTCCTTCATGAGTGGGCGTGGCGGCGGGTGCTACAGGCTAGCTTGACCCTTGCCCACCCGTCTTCCACGCCCTCTTCGTGACCCGCCCACGGGCAGTGGCGGCGCCCACACGCCCGCGGCACGCTCAGGCACCACGATACTGTACGCGGGCGTGACCTGCTGCAGCCCAACGCTGTAATCTGGGGGCAGCTCTGCCCAGTGGCCACCACAACCCTGACCAACACGCAATTACTGACCACTAAATCTCGCGTGTTCCCACTCTCCCACACCACTCACCCCACTCCCCCCTCCCGTCACTCTTTTTTGCGGCGGGTATTGCACAAGTGTGAGAGAGGGAGGGTGTGTGAGGGAGGGAATGTGAGAGAGGGGGAAGGGTATACGACACGGGGGGTGAGAGAGGATATGTGTGATAGAGAGAGAGAGAGAGGTGAGCCAGAGGTTATTAACAGGTCAAGCAGACAACCATCATCCCACTGGTCACTACCACCAGCTACCACTATCCCCTCCCTCTTTCCTCCCTAGTCTACCCTTCTCTACCCGCACCCCTTCCCTTCCTCTCCCTTCCCTCCTTTACTCCTACCCCTTCCTTTCCCCCTTCTCCTTTCACTCCTCCTTCATTCCCTTCCCTCCCCTTCCCTTCCCACTCTTCCCTCCCTTCCCTCATTTACCCTCCTATCACTCTTCTACGCCCTCCTACCCCTTCCCCATTCTCCCTCCTCCCCCTTTCCTCCTCTCTCCTCCCCTTTCACCTCCCTCACCCTTGACTAACACTATTTCCCCCTGCTTCCCTTTCCCCTCCCCTCCCCCTCCCCTCCTCACCTCCTCCCCTCCCACCTCCTTGCCACCTAATTTCACCTTCCCTACCATCTCCCCTCCCTTCCTTTGGCTACCATTGACCCTCACCCCACCCCCCCTCACACCCCCATATACCATCAAACAACATCAACCACCAATCACAGGTCAAAGGTCAACCAATAGATGACCAAGTTTACCTGTGGTTCGTGGAATCAGAATACCTCGCTAATTTTCATGAATTTAATTGATCTGAAGTTTGGGGTCACTTGAAAGTGTACACCCCCTCCCAGGTGGTTCACCTGAGGATTAAACACTCTTAGACTACCTGGGGAGTTTGGTTGGAGTTAGGTTAGGTTTGGTTATTTAGGTAAGGTTAAATTAGGTTAGGTTAAATTAGGTTAGGTTATTTTGGTTAGGTTAGGG
>NW_024740941.1:40000-47500 GCF_018991925.1 Homarus americanus | reverse complement strand
TCCTCCTCCTCCTCCCCACCCATTAAGGTTTATGGTACTAACTCAGAAATTCCTCAAGTTACGGTAGAAAATATTACCTCACGACTCTCTGATATTCTTGATGTCAGGTAAGATTAACGCTGGCGAGGGGGGAGGAGGAGGGGGAGGAGGAGGGGGAGGACATAGTGTACCTGGCAATTATACGTCAGTGATTATTCTTCAATTGATCCGTACATGAGGAGGAGGAGGAGGAGGAGGAGGAGGTCAGGGGGGAGCTGCCTCAGGGGAACGAGAGCTTCTGCCCCTACTCCGACAACTGCCCCAGATATTGACTATGAGGCTACAGTCACTGAATGCCGCATAGATCTGCGGCTCAACTAATTTAACACAGATAGGATAGCTACTTATGTATTAGGATATTTAATATTAAGGTAATTAAATGGTGGCGAAGGTGTGGCTATTGGGGGAGGCTGGAGGCCACGTTAAAAAAAAGTAGTAGTAGTAGCAGTAGTTGTAGTAGTAGTGGTGTCCGTGGCGGGAAATACCTCAAGATGCTACAATAGTTAAGGGAAATTGCATCGCTGGAGATAATTGGTTGTTTGTATCTAGTGATGTGAGTTAATGAGAGGTGATGGCGGAGATAACTACACACCTGAGGGATGGGTTAAGTTAGGTAGTTAGTCAGTGGGTCAGGGCATAGTTCACCTGTACAATGGGATCACCTGAAGATTATATACCTACCCCCTTCCCCTCTGTCCTCCTAGATTATACCACGTGATGATCATACACCCTAACCTAACCTGGGCTAACCTAACCTAACCTGGGCTAACCTAACCTAACCTAACCTGGGCTAACCTAACCTAACCTAGACTGACCTAACCTAACCTAACCTGGGCTAACCTAACCTAACCTAGACTGACCTAACCTAACCTAACCTGGGCTAACCTAACCTAACCTAGACTGACCTAACCTAACCTAACCTGGGCTAACCTAACCTAACCTAGACTGACCTGACCTAACCTAACCTAACCTAGGGTGTCTATTCTTCAAGTGCTCCCGATACAGTGGACTCAGGTGTGTAATTAAGGACAGGTGTACAGATGGTTGATAATGTTACAGTAAGAATATTTAAAAAAAATTAACACCTTTCTGTACCGGGCTTAACTGGATATAGGAAAGGTTAGAACGACAGACAGGCAGACAGACGGACAAAAAGAGACAGGCAGACAGACGGACAAAAAGAGACAGGCAGACAGACGGACAAAAAGAGACAGGCAGACAGACGGACAAAAAGAGACAAAAGCAGACAGACAAAAAGTACAGACAGGACAGGAAATACACATCGTCACATTCCTGGTCAAATTTTAATTAAAGCGTAATTAATCTTATCAATAGAAACACACACACACACACACACACACACACACACACACCACACACACACACACACACACACACACACACACACACAGTTTGACCTGATATTCGACACCCCAAAAATCACAGCTGGAAGTTGAGTCAATAAATATAATGATTAGTTATTATTAAGAAGAAGAAAAAATAGATATGGTTGAGGAAGGAGGGAAGGAAGGAAGGAGGGAAGGAAGGAAGGAAGGAGGGAAGGAAGGAAGGAAGGAAGGAGGGAAGGAAGGAATCATGCCTGGTGGTCTGAACAACTGCACTTCAAGGACACACACTCATCTTCCCACTGTTAAATAAAGACAATAAGAGAGAGAGAGAGAGAGAGAGAGAGTACAGTAAACACACACCGACAGACCAACAGACAACATCCGGCTAACCATCATACCTGTACCTGTGATCATTAGAGGTTTTATACAGGTGAGACGATATTCAAGGTAAACTGCTTAGAACCTGGCCTAGTGTTACCTGGTGTGTCTCTCTCTCTCACTCTCACTATTATTATTATTATTATTATTATTATTATTATTATTATTATTATTATTATTATTATTATTATTATTATTATTATTATTATTATTAATGTTGTGTTATTGTTGCTGTTGTTGCTGTTGTTGTTGTTATTGTTGCTGTTGTTGTTATTGTTGTTGTTGTTATTGTTATTGTTGCTGTTCCTCCTTCATCTACTTAGCTATTCATACGTCTTCTCTTGACAGGATGTTACTAGGTGCGGCAGTGTGAGGGAGGGAGGGTGTGAGGGAGGGAGGGAGAGACAGTGAGGGTGAGGGAAGGAGAGACACGGAGATACAGAGAGACAGGGAGAAACAGGGCGGTGTCACACACGTTCACAATATCAGCCGTGAAGATTGGAAAGTTTAGCACAAGGTCTGGTGGCATTTCCCCTCTCGCGTCTCTCTCGTAAACTGATGCATCACTTCTATGTCACCACACACACACACACACACACACACACACACACACACACACACACACACACACGGAAAAAAGATGTAACCACAAAAATAAATTTCTCTCTCTTTCTCTCTCTTTTACGTGTATTTTCTCATCATCGGATAAATTTACTTTTTTTGTGGACATTATTTATGATGGTGTGATAATAATTTTATATTTTTAGTTTTTTTTTTAAGTAATGGTTTAGTGTTTATACATACATACATACATACATACATACATACATACATACATACATACATACATACATTGGCAAATAAATCAATAGATAAATAGAGAAATGGATAGGTGTGTGTGTGTGTGTGTGTGTGTGTGTAAGTAATGGTTTAGTGTTTATACATACATACATACATACATACATACATACATACATACATACATACATACATACATTGGCAAATAAATCAATAGATAAATAGAGAAATGGATAGGTGTGTGTGTGTGTGTGTGTGTGTGTGTGTGTGTTTTTCATTAGAATTATTATTATTATTCTATTTTCGAAATACCGTAATTCTCCAACCCACCCTGTATATTCGCTTTTAGCATACTAAAGAGGTCTCTCTCTCTCTCTCTCTCCTCTCTCTCTCTCTCTCTCTCTCTCTCTCTCTCTCTTTGGTTGGAGCTAGGTTAGTTTAGATTAAGTTGCGTTATGTTAGTATTAATTATTAGGTTGGAGGCTAGGTTAGGTTAGGTTAGCGTTCGTAATATAATCATCACGTGAAATAAACTGGAGTGTTTAATTATCAGGTGATCTATATGTTCCTCAAGTCTCCCCCGTTCACCTTCCTCCCTTTCCGTTTTCTAGTGGGGAAAAGCCATTTCAGGTAGTTAATGAGTTACCTGGCCAGGTGGACAATACAACGCTTTTAGTGTGGTGTGTCAGAGCCCGCCTCGGTGTGTCAGAGCCCGCCTCGGGGTATCCGGCTCTACCTGGTTTCTGGGTGTGTCAGAAAGTGTCAGCCAGTGTCAGAGAATGTCAGCCAGTGTCAGATAGAGTCAACCAGTGCCACATAATGTCAGCTAGAGTGAGATAGTGTCAGCCAATGTAATCCAAGCAGGGGCGTCTTGTGTGGCAGGTCATTATGGGCGTCACCTGAGATGTTGGTGAGTCCTGGGTGTCCTCTCTTACCTGTGGGTGTCCTGTGTCCTCCCTGAGCCTAACCTAACCTAACCTAACCTAACCTAACCTAACCTAACCTAACCTAACCTAACCTAACCTACATTCTAGACAACAGGTGACTGCTCAAAAGAAAACATAATAAAGTTTCACATCTATGCTAATACTCATAGCCAGAAGGATCATATATTGTTCAAGGATAATTACCCATTTTATGAAGGTATTGTTGACACAGGTATCCACAGGTATCCACAGGTATCCACAGGTATTCACAGGTAATCCACAGACGGCGGGAGTGTAATTTAGCTGGTTGTTAAAAGATGACTATCACAGAAGAACAAGGTTAGGTTTAGGTTAGGTTATTGTTATGTGTATAGGGGCGCCTCCACCTGCCTCCTGTTGTCTCCTGCTCGAAATATAAAAAAAAAAAAAAAAGTTCAGGAAATGCCAATGAATGCAGCACCAGTACGCTAGTTGAAGTCCTCCCATCCTCCTCCTCCTCCTCCTCTCCTTCCCATCCCCCACATTTACCTTCTCTCCCCTTTCATCTCTCTCATCTTCTTCTTCTTTCTCTCTCTCTCCTCTCCCTTCCACCTTCATTGTGGCCTTATTACTATTACTACTACTACTATCCCAACTCCTTCTTCTTATTCTTCTTTACCTCATTTTTCTTCTTCCTCCTCCTCCTCTTCACTCTTCCTCCTCCTCTTCACTCTTCCTCTTCACTCTTCCTCTTCACTCTTCCTCCTCCTCCTCCTCTTCACTCTTCCTCCTCTTCACTCTTCCTCCTCCTCCTCTCCTCAGCCCTCCTTCTTCTCCTCCTCCTCCTCCCTCCTCCTCCTCCTCCTCCCTCCTCCTCCCTCCTCCTCCCTCCTCCCTGATAGATCCTCGTGAACCTTCAGAGTCTTATTGACAAGACCAACCCTATTACTGTTCAAGCGATGCCCCAGCCGGCCCAATCCTGCTTTCAGCCTTAGGCTCATCCCTGTCCAGTCTGCCCAGCCCTGCCCACCTTTAACCCTAGCCCTGCCCACCTTAGCCCCAGCCCTGCCCACACTCAGCCCTGCCCACCTTAGCCCAGCCCTGCCCACTGGCCCAGCCCTGCCCACCTTAACCCAGCCCTGCCCACCTTAACCCAGCCCTGCCAAGCCCTCACTCAGCCGGAAGCGTACACAGAGTACTCCTACTTCCGCGTCTGACCAAGGACCCGCCTGGGAAACCCACCGTACATAACTAGCCAACACCGTCCCCTCTTACAGGAAGTTTCTAGCCTTTCTTGTCCTTCATTAGAGTAATTTCTGTCTGTCTGTCTGTCTGTCTGTCTGTCTGTCTGTCTGTCTGTCTGTCTGGCTGGCTGGCTGTCTGTCTGCTTGGCTGTCTGTCTTTCTGTGTGGCTAGCTGTCTCTCTGTCTGTCACATCAAAAAAAATCAAAGCTTTAACCTAACCTAACCTAACCAAACTTAACCTGTGAAAAATAACGAGGTATCCCCTTCACCCATCACTACGTCTCCATTTTCTCTCATCTCTCACTTGTGGGACGGTAGAGGAACATCTCACCCCCCACGCGGGAGGAAAAAGGCAACAAAAGAATTCATTATTACCTGAAGGACATCAAGAATATCCTGTAGAAGAGAGAAAACAATATACCTAGGGTCTCTATTCTAGTATCGTTTACCTGTTGTCTTGTGGTTCACTGTCTTCTATTAAATCACCTGAAGATTAGCCCCCCCCCCTTCTCCCTCCCCTTTGTTTATGTCACCTGAAGATTAACCACCCCATGTTTATATTACCTCAAGACTCACCTAACCTAACCTTTTCATAATTCCTTCGATATATAACATCATCCTCTTCAAGCTCTTGTAGGCAGACTCAGGACACTGTTTCACTTCTGCCACGCCTTCTCGGAGGGTTGGGGCAGGACTGGGGCATGATTGGGGTAGGATTAGGGGCATGGTTGGGGTAGGATTGAAGCAGGGTTAGGGAAGGACTATGGGTAGAACTGGGGCATGATTTGGGGCAGGACTGGGGCATGATTGGGGTAGGATTAGGGGCATGGTTGGGGTAGGATTGAAGCAGGGTTAGGGAAGGACTATGGGTAGAACTGGGGCATGATTTGGGGCAGGACTGGGGCATGATTGGGGTAGGATTAGGGGCATGGTTGGGGTAGGATTGAAGCAGGGTTAGGGAAGGACTATGGGTAGAACTGGGGCATGATTTGGGGCAGGACTGGGGCATTAGGATTTTAGGGGCAGGACTGGGGCATGATTGGGGGTAGAACTGTGGTTATGGTTCTGGGCATCGGTACTTCTGCTCCCATACACACATCATCACGTCTTCCATCCGGGCAGAAAGGTTAGGTGATGGCGACCTATACGAGGCTGTGGCAGGAAGGCAGTTATGAGGAAGGGCGTGACCTCTGCTACAGTATACCCTGAAGCAAGTCACGATTCCTTTGGTTGAGTGGCTTACCCCTCCTGAGGGCGTGATGACCAGACAGATCGCCAGGTAGGTAGGTGGTAGGTATTGGTGGGAAGGGGGGTGGGAGTAAGGGGTGGTAAGTAAGGTGAGGTAAGGGGGTGGATGGGAGGTAATGGGTAAGGGGGTGGATGGGAAGGGTGGGGGTGGGGTAGGTAAGGGAGATTGGATGGGAGGTAGGGGTGGGTGGGTAGGTAAGGGGTGGATGGGTGTAGGTGGTGGATAGGTGGGGATGGATGGGTGGCAAGGGGTGGAGAAGTGGGTGGGTGGGTAAGGGGTGGATAGGTAGGTAGGTGAGTGGGTAGGTAAGGGGGTGGATAGGGAGGTAAAAGGGGTGAATGGGTAGGTAAGAGGGTGGATAGGGAGATAGGTAGGTATAGAAAGCCAACTACAGTCCATGTTAAGATTCCTCAAGAGGTTAGGTTAGGTTCGGGTGTTTAATCTTCATGTGATATATTAGCCAACTAGGTCCATCGTGTCTACCTGGTTTAATGTACAGGCATATATATTTTTACCAGGTGACACAGATGAAGTTTATTAGCCTACGTAATCAGAAACTGCGTCCTCTCTCTCTCTCTCTCTCTCTCTCTCTCTCTCTCTCTCTCTCTCTCTCTCTCTCTCTCTCTCTCTCTCTCAGTCCTCCAGCACCATAATAAAAGACAATGATACGGACAAATGACTTCACTACCGCGTGTGGGTGTGTCCTACCACCGCCACCACCACCACCACACTACCACCACAACCACCACCACCACCACCACCACCTGGCCTCCGGGAAGTATAACATTGACAAAAAAATAAATAATAATTACTAGGGACTGTAACCAACCCACCTGTTGCTCCCGGGACACGATTTGGTACAACCCACGCGTGTCCGGGCATGCTGTGTGGTGATTGGTTATTGTCTTATACCATAATGATATTTGATGGTGTGACTCTTATTCTAATACTCTATAGAACCTAACCTAACCTAACCTAACCTAACCTAAGAAGGAGGAGTCATAAGAAAGAAGAAGAGGAAGAGGTAAACGAAGGAAAAAGAGGAGGTATAGAGGAAGAGGAGTCATAAAGAGGAGGAAGAGGAGGCATAAGAAGAAGGAAGAAGAGGTATAAGGAGGAGGAAGAAGAAGAGGAGGAGGAGGAGGAAGATAAGCGGCGGGCCTTTGATCTAACACTATAAAACTTGATAAACACACAGGTGTACTGGGCCGCATCCCCCCCCACCTCCACCCCTCACCCCCTCCCCACCACCCCTCCACCCTCACCACCCAACTCCACCCCCATCACCCCTCCACCCCACCACCCTCACCACCAACTCCATACCCCCAACACCCCTCACCCACCCCTCACCCACCACCCCTCACCACCCAACTCCTCCATACCCCCCTCCACCCCCTCCACCTTGGGTACACCTTCAGTTTAATGGGCGTTACTAACCTGACCATCAATACCTCTACACCACCTGGCTTACCTGGCTTATTCGACGACGTGGTTGGCTTTCTCGAGTTACCTGGTTAACTCACTAGAGGACCTGATT
>NW_024740941.1:15000-37500 GCF_018991925.1 Homarus americanus | reverse complement strand
TATTTTTTCCCCAACTTCTTTTTCCTCTTTCCATTCCACTTCGTTCACTTCTTAACGCCTTAACTACCTCGTAAACTACTGCAAACGACCTCACCAAATCTTGTGTTTTTCTCTAACCCTGAGGAGACACGGAGAGGTGAGGGGAGGTGAGGGAAGGGAGAAGGGAGAGGATAGAATGGAAGGGAAGTGAGTGGGAGGATGGGGAGATTAGTGATGAGAGGAGAGTAATGTGGGGGTGTTGTAGAGATCTCTCTCTCTCTTTCCTCTCTCTCTCTCTCTCTCTCTCTCTCTCTCTCTCTCTCTCTCTTACCACCCTATTACATGTTTTTATTTCTAAGTTCCTCTCTTCCCTCTCCCCCTCCCTCTCCCCTCCTCCCCCTCCCTTCACCACCTCACTCGCCAACGTCTCAGCACGCGCTCTTCAGAGTGTCAGAAATTAACACTCTCTTTGTTTTACACATTCCACCTTGCCACCTGTACACCTGACCTAACCTAACTTAACCTTGCCACCTGTATACCTGATCTAACCTAGCACTTACCTGATTGGCCTGCCTAACTTAACATGCCACCTGTACACTGGCCTAGCCTAGCAACCTTGCCACCTGTACACCTGACCTAACCCTGTAACACTTGCCCACCTGTACACCTGACCTAACTAACACGAGACCCTCATCACCGTGTTGTAACTTGGTGACTAGAGTGGAAGGAACGTTTTAGTGGTCAAGGTCTGTATGTGTTTGTGTGTGTGTGTGTGTTTTATTTAGGTTATACTAGTACACACATATACACATACGTTTAAACACACACACACACACACCTGAGCTACACCTTTTAACATTATACCTGTGTGTCATCATCCTGTTGCCCCCTGACTTTCTCCAGGTGTCCGCCCCACCCACACCCACCCCACCCACCACCAACACCCACCACCCACACCCACCACCCACTCACAACAACCTCCTTCATCATCCACACCACTCACTAACACCCACACTCTTTATCACCTCTCTCCACCATTCCCACTCCTCTCCACCCTCTCATCCCACACCACCATCACCCTCCCTCACCATCATCTCCCCACACCACCTACACCAACCACACTCACCCCTCTCCACCATCCCCCTCACCCCCTCTCCAACATAAGCAAAGGGTGACGTGTACATTCCTAGCGAGCCATTCTGTCTGCCTGATCTCATGATTCTTTAACATTCTTCAACATTTCTCTTATTCTTAATCGTAAGTTGTGAGAAAATTTTGATAGAGTCTCTGTATCAATCCGACGCCATTACTGTCCGTCTGTCTTCGTTGTTGTGAGTTGTGTGAGATGGTAGTTTATGTGTTTGTGTGTCTAGTTGAAGGTGATTGGTTAATGGAGAGTCGTTTAGGAGAATTCATCTTTGTGGCGTAATTTAAGTTGATGTAGTGAAGTATATTTTGAGGTTAGGTTAGATTAGGTTAAGTTAGGTTAGGTTAGACCAGGTTAGGTTAGGTTAGGTTAGACCAGGTTAGGTTAGGTTAGACTAGACCAGATTAGCTTAGACCAGACCAGATTAGCTTAGACTAGATTAGGTTAGAACATGTTTGGTTAGATTAGGTTAGACCAGATTAGCTTAGATCAGATTAGGTTAGACCAGGTTAGGTTAGGTTAAGTTAGGTTAACTCAGGTGACGTGTCAAACAAGACAGTCACCCCTATAATAGCCGTCAATAGAAACTACGTGACGTGAGATATTGCCTCATAGTGTGAGGCTCCGACACATTGTTTAAGGTCTTCGCTCCAGGATTTAGTTAACAAGGTCACCGGCATACTTCAAGGGGTCGTGCTGGGTCATATTGTGTTTTGTTTTGTCTTAACGTGTTGGGGTACCTCCGTCTGCAATAATGAAACGTACAAGGCTTTCCTCGTATGTATGGTCTATAGTTGTGTGTTTGTAAGAGTGTGTTTTTGGGTGTGTTTGGATATGCATGTGTGTCTGTTTATGTATGTATGTATGTACACACCACCTGTATGTATTTTGATACGTATTAACACAAGTCATAACAAATACTTAAGAGATGAACATACATACATACATACATACATACATACATACATACATACATACATACATACATACATACATACATACATACATACATACATACATACACACACACACACATTATTCACCATATATGTGTACAGATTGTTACCAAATACCTACACCTTACTACACCTTATGTGGGGTGTATTCACGACACACCCATGGGCGGTAAGTATATGTCATACTCGCTTACTCATCATCCCTGAAGAGTGGGTGGGTGGGTGGGCGGGTGGGTTGGAGGGTGGGTCATGTATAAGGAAAATAATTCACCTGATGTCATCTATTATTGTGGTTATTATTATTATTATTATTATTATTATTATTATTATTATTATTATTATTATTATTATTATTATTATTATTGTTGTTATTGTTACCATCATCACCACCATCATCACAATCACCACCACCCACACACCGTCACCACCACCCACCACACCTTAGCGCAGAGAACAGCCCCGCCCACCCTGCCACCCACGCAGTGACAGGTGATGTTACTCATCCCCCCTCACCACCCACCCCACCCCCCTCACGTATCCCTCACTCCTCTACTTCCCTCACCTCTCACCGTCCTCACACCATATTTGGGCTGTCAGCATCTCTCAGGAAGGATGAGTGTTGAGTAGATACTACTACTACTACTACTACTACTACTACTACTACTACTACTACTACTACTACTACTACTACTACTACTACTACTGTTATTATATACCGTGTGTGTGTGTGTGTGTACCAGTCTCTTGCTCGTTACCTACATTAGCGATGAACTTCCCCCATTGCCTTGCACTCGTCCTTCCATTCCTCTCCCCTCCCCTCCTCTCCTTCCTCCTCCCCCCTCCTCTCGTCCCTCCATCAGTCACCAGTAGACAGTCTTAATTAACATCTGCTCACACCTGGTCACCTATACACACCTGGTCACACCTACACACCTGGTCACACCTATACACACCTGGTCACACCTATTCACACCTGGTCACCTATACACCTGGTCACACCTATACACACCTGGTCACCTATATACACCTGTACACCTATACACACCTGGTCACCTACCTGGTCACTGCCACACCTGGTCACACCTACACCTGGTCACCTCTACACACCTGGTCACACCTATACACACCTGGTCACACCTATACACACCTGGTCACCTGAGTCACCTATACACACCTGGTCACACCTATACACACTGGTCACACATATACACACCTGGTCACACCTGACACCTATACACACGGTCACACCTACACACCTGGTCACACCTATACACCTGGTCACACCTACACACCTGGTCACACCTACCACCTGGTCACACCTATACACACCTGGTCACACCTACACAACATAGAGGCAGACTAACACTGTATAATCGTGAGGGTACAACAAACAAACATACAAACAAACAAACAAACACAAACAAACACAAACAAAGTCAGCAGTAGGAGACAAGAGACAGTGCAAGAGAGAGGAGTATAATTATTAGTTTGGATGACGTCAGTAAAAAGCTAAAAACAGAATTGGGACACACGTGATGCACCTGTCCTGTGTGTGTGTGTGTGTGTGTGTGTGTGTGTGTGTGTGTGTGTGTGTGTGTGTGTGTTAGATTGACGTTAGCTACAAAAGGTTATATCACTTATAGTAGATTATATACACCGCTATAACCCCTAAAGTATAGACACGTGGTGCTCTCTCTCTCTCTCTCTCTCTCTCTCTCTCTCCCCTCTCTCTCTCTCTCTCTCTCTCTCTCTCTCTCCTGTACGGATTAGTCGGTTCTTAAACACGTGTATGATTATGTTACGTCAGTATGTTTACATGTACGTTAAAATCATGGGATTATGTGTACGCTTACATATGGGCTACTACGAACATGTACGTGTACATATATATATGAGGATGGACATGCGCACACGTCATATATATTCAGGATGAACATGTGCACACGTGTACATATATGCCTGGACGAGCATGTGCACGTGTACATATGCCTGGACGAGCATGTGCATACGTGTACATATATGCCTGGATGAGCACGTGCACATGTGTACATACAGTATATGTCGGTGTTAACATGTACGTATGAACAGGTAGCGGCTCACGGGACGCCCTGGGGGTGACAGGTGAGGCGTGGGAACCTAGAGGTGGGGCAGGTGAGGTTGGAGGGTTAGGAGGGGTGAAGGAGGGTGAGGAAGAAGGAGGGGGTGTTATAGAGGAGGATGGAGGAGGAGAGGAGAGGAAGGACGAAGACGAATAGGAGGGAGAAAAGGAGGAAGAAGTAGAAGAGACTGAGAAGGAAGGAGGAGGAGGAAGAGGAAGGAAGGGCCTCCACGGGTCACCTCCTCCTTCACCACAACACATCCTCCTCCAGGATGACCCCCCCCCAACAAGAGAGACACTAGACAAAAGCAGAGAAACGAAGAAAGATGAACACACACACACACACACACACACACACACACACACACACACACACACACACCATCCGTGTTTTTGTGACTTGTTGTAACGTCTTAATGTGTGTGTGTGTGTGTGTGTGTGTGTGTGTGTGTGTGTGTGTGTGTGTGTGACTTTGAGTTAAAAGTTATAGGTATTTAGAAAGTTTATATACAAATCCTTCCAACCAACTATACAAATTATATAAATTATTACTATATATAAATTCTATAATGTTTGTGTGACGTCAGGTTCTCTAGATTAACAATTACAATAAAAAATAAGACAAATTACACCTGAAATCACCTTAATTAGACCAGGTAACAGCGGTAGACAGGAACACTAACAATAGTAGTAGTAGGTAGAGACAGGACCACCACCACCAATTGTAGACAGGTGTAGACAGCAACGGGCGGCGACAACAGCAGGAGGACGGGCGGGCGTTAGGGTGGGTGGGCTGGGTGGGAGGTGGTGACAGGGCAGGTGCAGAGACCAGCTGCGTTACAATTATCCATGAAGGTGAGCCGCAACCACCCAGGTCAGGCAGGGGCAGACACCACACACACACACCTGCCAGGGCACTCTCAATTCCTCCAAAGACAACCTCTCTCCTTCTTCCCTTCCTCCTCCTCCTCCTTCCTCCTCTCCTCTCTTCCCTCCTCCTCTTCCCTTCCTCCTCCTCTTCCCTTCTCCTCCTCCCTCCCTTCCCCTCCTCCTCCTCTTCCCCTCCTCCTCTTCCCCTTCCCTCCTCCTCTTCCCTTCCTCCTCCTCTTCCTTCCTCCTATCCTCCTCTTCTCCCTCCTCCTCCTCTACCTCTCCCCTACAAGAACAACCTTAGGCCATGTCACGTTACCTCCTACTCACACGCTAAACAACCGCCGCCACGACACACACCTGCACCCCTGATCATCTTCCATCCTCCCTCTCACACATCATCCCACGCACACACACACTCCCGCACGCGCTACAATACCATATATTCAGATAGTCCCCACACACACCTCCCTCTGTTTCTCCTAACGATTAATTACAGTGAACTCACAGCTGCTCTGGTTAATGATGACGACACGAAAACTGCAGGTGATGCTGTCGTGAGTGATCAACACCATTGTCAGCCAGGTGTCAGGAGTCAGCCAGGTCCACCGTCAGCCAGGAGTCAGGAGAGTCAGGAGTCGAAATCAGCCACCGTGATAATGGGGCTCTTTTTGTTGTTGGACGGAGATAAAACTGTTTATTTATTTTTTATTTGAATTTGGGAGAACAGAAAAACGGAAGGTTGGTGGGTTAGTTCAGCACGTGGGAAGGGGGTGTTAAGAGGGTTGGGGAGGAGGGTGAGAGAGGGTGGGTGAGGATAATAACAATAAGGTATTCCGGCGACTTGTTGACATAATCGTTGTGACGGGATACGTTTGTCGTGTGTGTGTGTGTGTGTGTGTGTGTGTGTGTGTGTGTGTGTGTGTGTGTGTGTGTGTGTTTTGTGAATCGATTTTTTAGGGTCGTCGACACTGTCAGTATTAGAGACAGACAAACATATAGACGGATAGACAGAAAGGCAGAGACAGACAGATGAGTCAGGAGGAGACTTTTATATTTCATTTTAATACAAACACACACACACACACACACACACACACACACACACACACACACACACACACACACACACACACACACACACTTTTTTTTATACCATACCAATCCAGAATAAGTTTAGGTTATGTTAGGTTTGGTTAGGTTAGGTAATGCAAGGTTAAGACCAGGTGGTGGTGTATGAGCCAACAGGTGTGTAGGAACAGGTGAAGGAGGAGCAGGTGTACAGTCTCATCAGCAGGGGTTAGACTTCCTGGCCTGAGGTAACATCTTCACTACACCTGCCGGAGACGATGACGATGACCTGTGTGGCGACGAAGGTAGACAGTATTGATGGTCTGTCTGTCTGTCTGTCTGTCTGTCTGTGTCTACCAAAAAGAGTAGTAGAAGGAAGAGAATGGATGAAGAGGAAGAAGAGACACTGAAAAGAAGATAAGAGAAGAATGGAAGTTGAGACACAGAGAGAAATTGATAAAGTTGGAAGAAGAAGAAGATTAGAAGAAGTTGAAAAAGATCAAGGAAAAAAGAAGGAAAATAAAATGAATAACGTTTAAGGAAGCAGGAAAATAGAAGAAGAAGGAGGAGGAGGAAAAGGTGAGGTAGGGGAGTGAGGAGGGGTGAGGAGGGGGAGGCGGAAGAAGAGGACAAGGTGTAGCAGGAGGTGAGGTGGGGGGTGAGGGAAGGAGGTGCACCTGCCTCAACAACACAACATCTTAAGCTAATGAGTCTGTTCTGACTTTTTACAGGTGGCCGACCTCTCTCTCTCTCTCTCTCTCTCTCTCTCTCTCTCTCTCTCTCTCTCTCTCTCTCTCTCTCTCTCTCTCTCTCCACCCCCTCCTCCCCCTCTCCTCTCCTCACCATTTTCCTCTTCCCTCCTTCTCCTCCTCCTCCTCCTCCTCCTCTTCCTCCTCCAATGTCAAAGCTCTCTGGGTGCACCTGTCCCTTGATGTGATTGCTTACCTGGCCTCCTCTTTCCCCCTCACCCTTCCTTCCTTCTCTCCTACCTTCCTTCTCTCCTACCTTCCTTCTCTCCTACTTACCTACCTGCTTACCTGTTGCTACCTAACCTGAAGGGCGCTAATTAGTGACACTTTCTATGACAAACAGACATTGTGTAGATGGAGAGCTTAATAGAATGTAAAGTGTGTGTGTGTGTGTGTGTGTGTGTGTGTGTGTGTGTGTGTGTTTAGTAAAATAAAAACGTGTGCCCAATAATACCGCTCGCTTTTCTCTTAAACAGCATCAATAACAGCGTAACACATGTTTGGCAGCCGGTGTGTGTTACGCCCTGATAACCCTGGTGAAGGTTGTAACCACCGTCACACACCACCACCACACACCGTCACCACCACGTGTCACCACCACACCACCACACATACCGTCACCCTACCACCACCACCACACACCGTCACCACCACGTGTCACCACACCACCACCACCACACCGTCACCACCACGTCGTCACCACCACACCACCACCATACCATCACCACCACCACCATCACCACCACATCACCACCTGTCCCACCACACAACGTCACCACACGTGTCACACCACCACCACCACCACACCGTCACCACCACGTCCACACCACACATCACCAACACGTGTCACCACCACCACCACACACCATCACCACCACCACCACCACCACCACACACACACCACACCATCACCACCCACCACCACCACCACACCACCACACACACCGTCACCCCACCACCACCACACACACACACCATACCACCACCACCACCACCACCACCACCACACCACCACCACCACCACCATCACCACTACCACCACCACCACACACACCGTCATCACCACCACCACCACCACCACCACCACACCATCACACCACCACCACCACCACCACCACACACACCACCACCACCACCACCACACCATCACCACCACCACACCACCACCACACCACCACACACCGTCACCACCACCACCACCACACCACCACCACACCACCCACACACCGTCACCACCACACCACACACACCATCACCACTACCAAACACCGTCACCACCACGTGTCACCACCACCACCACACACCATCACCACTACCATCATCACACAACAAAACTAACAAACAACCCCTGTTCCCCCTTCCTTCCTTCGCTTTCCTCCCTCCTATCCTATAACCTTCCTCCTTTCCATTCTCCTTCTCCTCCCCCTCCCTCCATCACTCCCTCCCCCACCCCCCACCCCCCACCTTTACGGGCACCACCACTGCTTCCTGAACTACTAAAACACACACAAAAACACAGGATAAATGATTAGACAGACACAAAAATAATAATTCCTAAAATAAAGCGACAATACCCATTAAAAACAGTGTGTGTGTGTGTGTGTTGTACGCCTGGCAGGTGTGCTGGTGAGGCGGCGGCCATATTGGATCTTGCTGCCAGGTGCTATACGGGAGTGTTTTGTACTTCTCTCTACCAGAATATTCAGTGTTACTTTTGTATATTTTATTTGTCAAGTGTGATGACTTTTTGTTTGTTTGTTTTTGTTTTGTTGTTATTGTTGTTGTTGATGTTGTTTATTTTGTTGTTATTTGCATTATTATTTTTGTTATTGTTGTTGTTATTATTGTTATTATGGTTGTTGTTATTATTGTTTTGTTATTATTATTATTATTATTATTATTATTATTATCACTTGACTAACAACAGTACTGCTACTACAGACATTAACCCTCACCATATTTCCGCCAGACGTAACAATGAGGGAGGAGGAGGAGAGGAGAGGTAGTTTGATACGCTGGTGTGTGTGTTTGTTGTGTATGTTTGTTTCGTGTGTGTTTGTTTGTTTCTGTGTGTTTGTGTGTGTCTGTTTCGTGTGTGTGTGTGTGTGTGTGTTCGTTTCTGTGTCTTGTTTCTGTGTGTGTGTGTGTATGTGTGTGTGTGTGTAGGAGGCAATAGCAATTAGAATCAAAACGAAATCCGCACATAAGAACATAAGAATGGAGAAACTGCAGCAATACTGGGCAGTCCCGTTTACACCCAACCCTATCCTCATATATCCATCCAGCCTATGTTTGAAGCTATCCAGCGTGTTCGAGTTAATGATGATGTTTGGTAACTTGTCCACTCGTCCACTACTCTATTTCCAACCAATGTTTACCTATCTCACGCCTAAATCTAAATTTGTCTAATTTAAAACCATTGCTACAGTTTGCTCCTGGTTGATAGTTTATACCTTTGTTATATCGCCTTTGTTTAGCCCTGACTTCCATTTATACACCTCTATCATATCGCCTCTCACTCACGTCTATCAAGGAGTGCAAATTAAGATGCTTTAACCTGTCTCTGTACCAAGGTCCGTAATGCCAGGATTAGTCTTGTCATTCTCCTCTGGATTCTTTCCAGGATTCTATATCCATTCTGTATAGTACGGTGACCAGAACTGAACTGCGTGAGGTCACACAAGCGCAAGGTGTAGTTTTAAGATGACCTCGCTAGTCTTGGTACTAACACTCCTGTGTATGAACCTGTACCCTATTAGATCTCTCTCTCTCACACACACACAAACAGTAATCTAAAAAGAAGTCATGAGTTAATATTGAGTAAATTATGAGTAAATTCACCTTATTCTGGGAAGGTGTGACTCATCCTACAGAGAGTGGGTAAAGCTTGGAGTAGAGGAGTAAGGGGAGTGAGTAGGGGTAGGGGGAGTGAGTAAGACGAAGGTAATGAATGAATGAGTAACTGAGTAAAGACAGACCTAAATTACTTCACGAGGATGATGATTAACACACACCATCATGAGTAACCAGTGTGACTCATCTAACAGAAGATGGGTTAAACTCTAATGGTAGGAGGTGCTGAGTAACAACTGAGTACTCTAGTGTGACGGGACGTAGGAGAGGGAGGTAGGGTGAGAGGGAAGGGCTTACAACGGGAGGTAGATGAGAGGGAGGGGGTGAGGGAGGGGTAGATGAGAGGGAGGGAGGAGTTTTGGTGACGGCTGGTTAAGTGACTCGGCTTCCGCAGTGAGTCACGAATTTCCTATGAGTAACATCGTGAGTCACGTGAGAGCAGGGTCAACACTTGCTGCTGCTGCTGCCGGGTGCTAGGGTGGTCAGGGTCACACAAGGGTCACACACAGGTCACACAAGGGTCACAAACAGGTCACCCTTGAGAGAGATAATGTAGTAAGTTTATGTATCATTCGTGTTATATTATTTATACAACAATACCTGGCAGTGACGTCAATACAACACGATACTTTCCTACACCTTGATAATTACCTGTGTTAATTACTTTCCTACACCTTGATAATTACCTGTGTTAATTACTTTCCTACACCTTGATAATTACCTGTGCTAAGGGTATCAAGGTAGCTTAATTAAGTTAATATATATTTTTACCTGTAATTAAGAGACTACACTTGATAACACCTGGACGCTAGATTAATTACTCCAGGTAACTGCTTGGGAATTTCTTGCGGGTTGGGGGAGGTGGGCGAACGTTCGTCTGGCGTTGACCTTGTTGACAGAGGAGGAATACTATTAGTGGCTTATTGTTGCGCTGTCTGTCTGTCTGTCTGTCTGTCTGTCTGCTTGTATATGTGTATTTCTCAATCTGTCCTGTGTCCCTGTCTAACTGTGTGTCTGTAGGAGCTATCTTTCTCTCAGTTATACATGTCGTCTATCTGTCTGTTGGTCCTGTTTCCTGTCTATTTGTCTGTCTATTACTCCTGTCTTCTGTCTGTTTATCTGTCTACTGATCTTATATATCTGTCTGTCTATTAATCTTGTCTCTTATCTGTCTGTCTATTAATCTTGTCTCCTGTCTATCTCCCTGTCTGCCTCTTATCTTCGCCTATGTCTGTTCCACCCATTTTAACAATGTTCTGTCTCTAAATTAATTATCTATGTAGTGTCAGGGTCAGTTATCTGTCACCGCCCTGTACAAGCCTGCCGTGTGTGTGTGTGTGTGTGTGTGTGTGTGTGTCAGTCCCGTACACTAGTGACGCTGGCAATGATTAACAAAATAATGATAAGTAAAATAGTTGATAAAATAGACAAACGAATAGAGAGAGAGAGAGAGAGGTGCAGTAAACAAACATGTAGAGACGTGTTGTTACCTGTACACCTAATCAGCCCAGGATTCACACCTGTGTTTGGGCCAGGTGTGTAACACCTGTTGTGTCTCGCAGTGAAGCAGGTTTTGTGACAGTTAAGGGAGAGAGAGAGAGAGGAGGGCGAAAAAGAGAAAGAGAAAGGATGATTGAAGAGTGAGAGAAATAATGAAAAATAAGCAAAGACAGAGAGAAAAGGAAGAGAGAGAGAGAGAGCACACACACACACCTGGAAAGCCTGAGGGCAGGAGAAGAACGCAACTGGTGAATCAGCAGCAGTTTCCTCTCCCTCCTTTCTCTCCCTCCTCCCTCTTTCCTATCCCTACCATTCTTTCTCTACCTTCCTCTCCTTCCCTTTCTCCTCCGTCTCTCACCTCCTTCTGTCTCTCTCTCTTCTTCTTGGACTTCTCACCCCCTCCCGTCCCCCCCCACACCAACAGGAAGGTGACATTGAAGAAGAGGTTGACTAATAACACACACACACACACACACACACACACACACACACACAGAGGTCAACAACATCCTGACCTCGTAATATAACCCAGATCAGAGGTCATAGTCACGCTCCTGTTAATTCACGTCTTGGGTCATATTTCCAAGACTTGACTGTCACCCCGAGGTCAGAGTTCACCTTGATGACGTCATAGTATTTGTCATTTAGGTCAGGCTGTCCGACATCTCTTATGACGTCACGAGGGGAGATCCGCGTTCTTATACCCGACTGCTGACGTGTATGTATGTATGTATGTATGTATGTATGTATGTATGTATGTATGTTCCCGGTAAAATCTATTCCCTTATACATAGCAACAAACTCAACTCGCTTTTAAAATACTAAAAATAAAAATAAAATAAATATATGTTGTATTTATCGTATTATTTTTTGTATTGGGTGGTGACGTGAGTGTTCGTAATGGTAGGTTTTGGTTACACATTTACGCATTTTCCACGAATTGGTTGGATGGTGACGCATGTTGATAGGAACTGTGTGTTGATATTGTCACCCGCCCCATACATCCTGGTGACTCTCTCTATCTCTCTCTTTCAGGCCCCAACCAAAGATCAGGGTATGTGACGTATTTCAAGAATTGGTGTAAAGTCAGAACCGTGGCGTATATTCTCTCTCTCTCTGGACACGCTTGTTGGGGACATGTATAAGAGAGCGCAGACCCATATCATCCTTAATGGGAGATGTATTTATGTGAGGCCACGTGGTCTCTCCAAGTTTACGCCACGAGCCAGGCTATAGAATGCGTTCCTAGAATTATCCCATGAATCAGAAGGTGTTAGTAGGCCTGTAGGGTATCTGTCGGTTGGTCTGTCTGTCAGACACCGTGGCGTATTTTCCACCCCATCCGAAAGGGTGAGGGTGGGGAGAGAGGGGGGCAGTGTATGAATAGTCTACCTAGAAGTGCGTGTGTGTTATTAAACGTGATGTTGATAGTATCCTCTCTCTCAGGTAGGGCCTCACACAGGGTGTGTTCCCAGAAGTGTGTGTGTGTGTGTGTGTGTGTGTGTGTGTGTGTGTGTGTGTGTGTGTGTGTGTTAATCACAGCAAAGCAGCGTATCGCTTTTAGGAACCCTGTAATACTCATTTGGTGTATCCTAGACCCTGCTTAACCACGACACCTCTATCAGTACAATATCTAACTTGATAAGAAATAAATAAAACATAAAATTGTCTCTTGATTAACTATGGAAGAGGAACAAACAAATAAACAAAGAATTATGTAAACAAATAGTCCATACGCTCAAGGTAGACTCACAACAGGTATGAACTTGTGGTCCAAGCATGACGCAAGAATACGCCTTCCCCACATACTTGGGGTCTCTCTCTCTCTCTCTCTCTCTCTCTCTCTCTCTCTCTCTCAGAACCAGAGGATGGGTTGTGGTGACTCATAGACCGCGTACTATCGTGGTCCAAGAGACAAGAGAAAAATGTGTGTGTGGCGGGAACTGGCGCGACTCTGCTGATTCAGCGGGTGTTGGCGCGTCTTGGCTGGTTTTCTTACGCCATAGGTAGCACGGATTTGTAGAGTTAACCGCTAAATACGATGTTTTCAATATACTTTTTTCGCAACTTCAAAGTGTCACCTGTATATAAGAACGTTCATCAAGAAGTACTATTATACACCATTGATTCACTCCATTACTAAACTAACCTAGCAATCACTCTAATCTAATCTAATTTAATAACCAAACCTATTAACCTAACCTAACCTAACCCCTAACCTATTAACCTAACCTAACCCTACCAGCCTACTCTAACCTAACCTAACCTAACCTAACCTAACCCAGCCTACTCTAACCCAACCTAATTATAGCTTGGTTATGTCACTCTATATAAGATCATGCACCATTAATAATCAAGTGTTGTTCTCTATATAAGTCATGTGTCGCTTCCTGATGTCGTCTAGGAATTGTAATTAATTAAGAGAATATTTATGTTCATGATGTAAATTATGACGCTTATTACTATATTAGGTTACTCTCTCTCTCTCTCTCTCTCTCTCTCTCTCTCTCTCTCTCTGTGTCATGGTTCAACAACCCGTTCATGTCATAGTGACTAACAGGATGAAGGAAATATTGGTGAGGAAGGTCCAGGCCCTGAGCTTGATATTACGCCATCCTCCCAGCTGACTCATGCAGGAAGTGAGAGAGAAGAGAAAGAAGAAGAAGAAAGAAATTGAAACAGACAGACAGACAGACAGACACATGATAGCTGGATAAATGGATAGCACAAGGGTCGGTGTCAATCCAAGAGGACTCCTTCAGGATATTCAAGAGGTCAGTGTTAACAAAGAGGAGTCCTTCAAGCAGGAATCCAAGACAAGAAATCCAGATCCTCAAACCGAAGGAAATTCCCTGTCAAGAGGTCAAGAGGCCAAGATCTAGCCAAGCAGGCGTTTTATCATCATAACCATTTCCTCAACATAATTAGGATAGTTTGTCCTTTATCCAACTTAATCTTACGAGGATAAACCATTTTCTTTAATTAACTTACGACACCTCTGTTTTTTTTTTTTTTTTTTGTAACTGTTGAGTAAACGTAATGCAGTGACTGATATTGTGTTATTGGTGAGGTGTGTGGGCGGTAATAATAGTGAAGTCTTGTAGGCATAGTAATAGAGTGACTGGTTGGGGTGACTCAGGAGTTCTTACAGTGGCTTGGTGAGGGGTGGAGGAGGCAGGAGAATAAGGTGATTGGTGATTAGTAAGGTTATGATTGTCTTGTTTGTTCTTTACTACTATTACTACTACTACTACTACTACTACTATCACTACCACCAGTAAAAATCACACACACACACACACACACACACACACACACACACACACACACATCACACTCAAACAAAACAACAAACACAAAACAATAACAACAACAACACAACAATAACACCAAAAAATCCAAAAATACTAAGACAATCACCTGTAATTTAGAGACAAAATCTACCTGTAATCAACCTGTTTTAATCTCTCAACACGGAAGGAGATTTCGACGCCCTATGAGGAAGTGATCGAGTCGGGGATGTGTGTCAGTCTTGTGATAGATAGATAGATAGATAGATAGATAGATAAATAGATAGATAGATAGATGATGTAGGTAGAAGGATACATACATACATACATACATACATACATACATACATACATACATACATACATATATACAATTTCACCTGAGATAAAATAAAGAGAAACCCCTCAAAAAGTTTACCTAATTTGACTAATCAAGGAAAAATTAGGTTAAAATCTTATACGAAACCGAATCACTGTTTCCAATCAGTTCGAATCCGTCAAAACAAAGGCTTGGGATTCGAACTGGTGAATGAATGAACCTTCCTGACAGTGATGAGTCATTGGATCATGTCACCACCACTTACCTGTCTTACTCATTAGCTGACTCACCTGTTGGGGCCAGGCTGGTAGATGGGAGGGGGGTTGAGTCAGAACGTCTGGTAACCGCAGTCTAAGGGTCGTGCATGCGGTTACCAGACGGTTTTAGTTGTTACCTCATCTCCTTAACAGACAGGTGGATTGAGTGAGTGCTTTTTAAGGGGGTGCGTGCGTCTGCTAGCTCAATGAATGCTCTTGCTGACTGACTAACTGGCTGACTGACTGACTGACTAAACTAAACTGACTACCCAACACAAACAAATTTATATAAACTAAACAATACAACTAGACAGATTTCTATAGATTAAATATATACTGTACATAAATAAATCTACATACCTCAGTAGATTAATAAAATATACATAAACATATACACAAATGTTTATAGATAATATATATAATTAAATTGTAAGTGAATAACATCTTAGACCATCTCTTCCAAAAAAAAAAATTCTCGAGTGTAAAATTAAGAAAGAAAAATGACTACATCCGCCTTATCATTTGCCAAGTAACATTTATTAATAAAACACTATATTCACTTTCTCTACAGGTGAATGTTACAGGTGTGCTAATTATGAACGTTCACCTCCAGGATCTAGGGTGACACGTGTTAAGGAGAAAGGTATGAGTGTGTGTGTGTGTGTGTGTGTGTGTGAAGCCTCTCCAGGTATATGATAGTCTTTCTCGGAATTGTCGAGTGCTTATTGGAGCCGGATGTTTAAGTTTTATGGTGGGGGGAGGGTGGTTGAGGGGGAGGTGTGGGGTGAGGGGAGGGGTGGGTGAGGGGGGAGGTGTGGGTGAGGGGAGGGGTGGGGAGGGAGGGGGTGGGGTGGGGAGGGGGAGGTGGGGTGAGGGAGGGGTGGGGTGAGGGAGGTGTGGGGTGGGGAGGGGAGGGGTGTGGGGCAGGGAGGGGTGGGGTGAGGGGGAGGTGTGGGGTGAGGGAGGGGTGTGGGGTGAGGGAGAGGGGTGTGGGGTGAGGGGGAGGTGTGTGGGTGAGGGAGGGTGTGGGTGAGGGAGAGGTGTGGGTGAGGGAGGGTGTGGGTGAGGGAGGTGGGTGAGGGAGGTGGGGTGGAGGGAGGGAGAGAGAGAGAAGGTGAGGGAGTTTAGAAATATTCAGTTGTGGTTTAGTGAAAGTCAACTTTATTTGTGTTGTTGTTACACTTCAAAATGAACACACACACACACACACACACACACACACAAACACACACACACGCACGCACGCACGCACGTGCACGCACACACACACACACACACACATACACACACACGCACATACACACACACGCACACGCACACACACGCACACGCACACCATCCCTGACACCGGCCCTACTACCACCTGAGATCCCTAGTCCGGAGAATTGCTGTTCGACACCACAACCGCATCCAGCCCATACGTGCACGAACTGATCGCTATAAGAACAGCCCAGTCCCAACCATTGTAAAAAATTATCAATAACTTGTAATAAATCAGTGTATTCAATTCTAGCAAACACGCCCCTACATCAAGTCACTATGTTGAAATGAACTGTAGTTTGAGCTTTTCCCCATCTAGTTATTATATGTCTTATTTGTGTCACTTATGTTACTTGTATATTATTTGTAATTCGTAACCCATTCCCCAAATATGTAACTGTATATTTTCAGCCTTCTGGCTGCCAAGCTCTTTCAATAAACCGTTAATTATTATTATTATTATTATTATTATTATTACACAACAAAATCGCCACAATATATCCACATTAATTTATCACACATACACAGTACATGTATACAAAGCACATACACAGACTATACAAATTTACAGTTAAAAATTAAGTTAATTTATCCCATAAATAATTACATCACTCTTCTCAAAGGTAAATAATTCTCTTTATTAATCAAAACAATAAAAAAAATCTTATTAAACAAATATCTTTTTCAATTTATGTTTATTATTATTTTTTTTTAGGAAATAACAAAGTTCATCTTGATACCTAAGCGACAACCATTTTCTCTAATTCAAAACATGAGACTGTAATTATAACAGAAAACATAAACTCTCACTTCCGTTCCAAAAGACGTCCTGAAAACCCCAGAGACTCGGCGCCAGTAACTTACACAAGGTAAAGTACACTGACCCCGCCAGCCAGACAGCCACCCAGCCCGCCAGCCAACCCTCCAGCCACCCAGCCCGCCAGCCACCCACCCCGCCAGCCACCCAGCCCGCCAGCCACCCACCCACCCCGCCAACCCTCCAGACGATGAATGAAAGAGGGAACGTTTACAGAATGCCTCTATGACGTCATTACTATGTTTGCGCTGGTGCCACGTCTTAGTTTGCGTGACTCGTGACTCTTGGTGTGAGGAGGTGGTGGTGAGGTGGGTGGTGGGGGTGGTGAGGTGGGGGTGTTGAGGTGTGAGGTGGGGGTGGTGAGGTGGGGGTGTTGAGGTGTGAGGTGAGGGTGGTGAGGTGGGGTGGGGGTGGAGGTGGGGTGGAGGGTGGGGGTAAGAGGGGTGTGAGGTGGAGGTGGGGGGTGGTGAGGTGGGGGGGTGGGAGGAGATGGGGAGGGAGAGGTGAGGTGTGAGGGGTGGGGGGTGGGTGAGGTGGGGGGTGGGAGGGGTGGAGGGGTGTGAGGGGGGGTGGTGGGGTGGGGAGGTGAGGGTATTCTATGGTTTCTGAAGATTATGAACCCCAACTTATTTCACCTCCAACTCCAACCTAACCTAATCCTAACCTGGATCTCACCTAACCTAACCTCACCTCACTCCATCCTAATTGAACTCATGTACACATATACAACTGAGTACAAGACCTTTGACTGTTTTGGGACACACACACACACACACACACACACACACACACACACACACTTACATTAACCTTACTTGACATAAGGTGGGCGATGTATTTACAGTAATTTTTCACACCTGTAATTTTTTCCAGGTCATCAACAGGTAATTAACATATCCCATTGAATGACTTAAGACTCCCCTGTATTTCCTCCCTCCCCCCTCCCTCACCACTCCTCTCAGGTGAAATTGCTCAGAAAACGGGAAGTCATCGTGTATAGAAAACGTGTTGTTGGTGTCCACTGTTAAGAAAAAATTGTAGTAAAAAAGATGAAGTGATTTAGGGGTTTGTTGTTGTGTTTTTAAAAATATCCTAAGTTAGAATTTCCGTTTTGGTGAGAAGTGTAATATTTGTATTATGATTATTAGGATCACCTCACCCCACTACCGTCATTGCTATCACTACCACACAGTAACACGCACACACACTTTACGTAGCCACACACACACACGCACACAGTAATACGCACACACACTTTACGTAGCCACACACACACACACGCACACAGTAACACGCACACACACTTTACGTGTAGCCACACACACACACGCACACACAGTAACACGCACACACACTTTACGTAGCCACACACACTTTACACACACAGTAATACGCACACACACTTTACGTAGCCACACACACACACACACACACACACACACACACAGTAACACGCACACACACTTACGTACACACACACACACACACACAGTAACATGCACACACACTCCTTACGTAGCCACACACACACACACACAGTAATACGCACACACACTTTACGTAGCCACACACACACACACACACACACATGGTCATTGTAAACACGCACACACACTTACGTAGCCACACACACACACACACACAGTAATACGCACACACACTTTACGGCCACACACACACACACACACACACACACACACAGTAACACGCACACACACTTACGTAGCCACACACACACACACACACACAGTAACACGCACACACACTTTATGCTGCAGCCAGCACACACACACACACACACACACAGTAACACCCACACACAGTAACACGCACACACAGTAACACGCACACACACTTTTACGTAGCCACACACACACACACACAGTAACACGCACACACTTACGTAGCCACACACACACACACACACACACACACACAGTAACACGCACACACACTTTACGTAGCCACACACACACACACACACACACACGCACACAGTAACACGCACACACACTTTACGTAGCCACACACACACACACACACGCACACGCCTGAAGGGTTATAGCCATCACCAAGATCCGCTCACTCCTCCGTCACCGCCGTCGTCGCGAAGATCCGGGATACAGGAGTGTTCGTGATGACGTAACCAACACTTCCTCTACACAGTATACAGTTCTGCCAGTGTCTATAAGTCGGTAACATCCATCTGTCTATCCATCTATTCATCAATCATCCATCTATAATAATAATAATGGTTGTCCAAGGGCTACCGAGGCGTGAATTTGTTTAAGGTGTAGAAGCTGTCGCCAACACAACAACCACACCCTGAGTTAACGAGTTGCATGACCCAGTGTCAAGGAATAGTCCGAGAAGACCGGACAACTCGCCAACTGCACTGGCTAACCATTACCCCGGAACACGATCCGCAAATCGATTAATATCCAGGTTCCCAATTACTACTGGGTAGACAGAGGCAAATGGCGTAAAGAAACTTGCCCATAGTTTCACCCTGCCCGGGGATCGAACCCGGGTCCTCACGCTTGCAAAGCGAGCATACTGACCACTACACCCATGAGGTCAGCCATAACTCCCTCCCTCCCAGCACCTCCCTGACCATCTGTAACGAAGACATAAATACAAAAACATGAAATATTTTTTTTCCACGAAGGAGTTTGTTTGGGTGTAAAATGTTATATACAGTGGCGGATTAAGGAGTGTTTTTTGGAGAACGTTCCCGGCAAAAGGTTCCGGTTGTCTGTCTGTCTGTCTGTCTGTCTGTCTTTCTCTGTCTATGTACTTATGTATGTGTATGTAAATGTCTATAATATATCTAAATGTACGTCTCTATCTGTGTGTGTGTGTGTAGGTGTGTGTCTGTTTGTATGTATATATGTGGGTTTCTGTGTAGGTGTGTGTGTGTGTGTGTGTGTGTGTGTAGGTGTGTGTGTGTGTGTGTGTGGGTGTGTGTGTGTGTATGTCAGGGCCATCTCTTTGTTACAGTAATGTCGCTGTCTCCTGAGTGCATTACCTAGTGACCAAACCTTACCTTTATTAACCCAATGTCATTCTACCTTTACGGGCTAGTACTTGTGACGTCATCGTTTTAATGTGTGAATAATACTCTTGTGGTTGACAATATCCGGAAAATGGAAGGAAATTGAGGTCATTATCCGAACTCACGTGACTGTAGATTAATCATAACAGATCCGGATTTTTTTAGAGAGAGAATCATAGTTATATTTTGGGAGTAGATTTCAATGGGTTATATTAGCTGGGATTATAGGATTTTGTGAGGATTATTTAAGCTGGGATTATAGGATTTTGTGAGGATTATTTAAGCTGGGATTATAGGATTTTGTGAGGATTATTTAAGCTGGGATTATAGGATTTTGTGAGGATTATTTAAGCTGGGATTATAGGATTTTGTGAGGATTATTTAAGCTGGGATTATAGGATTTTGTGAGGATTATTTAAGCTGGGATTATAGGATTTTATGAGGATTATTTAAGCTGGGATTATAGGATTTTGTGAGGATTATTTAAGCTGGGATTATAGGATTTTGTGAGGATTATTTAAGCTGGGATTATAGGATTTTATGAGGATTATTTAAGCTGGGATTATAGGATTTTGTGAGAATTATTTAAGTTGGATTATTTTGTTGGAGAAGTTAAAATAAAGAAATAAAACAAACACTCAGTAACCAACCTCTTTCTTACGCCCTTTCGAGTGGTTCCTGATGACTGTACTGGGAGAGGAGAGGGGGGGGTACAGGGGGGATGGCTGTATCTACAAGTAGGATAATTATTATACAAGTCACTATTACTTGAACACACACACACACACACACACACAGTTACAACACTATGACGTACAGACAAACATTCACTCATTCATATTTTCACACACTGGATTTTATCTCAGGGAAGAAAAATATTTTGGGTGGAATTCCCTCACGTAGAGAACTTTTCCCCAAAAAGTTTTATTTACGGTGTGTGTGTGTGTGTGTGTGTGTGTGTGTGTGTGTGTGTGTGTGTGTGTGTGTGTGTGTGTGTGAGGATCCATGACAGCAGCTTCATCTTGATACCTCTATTCTTTTTCTTCTTCTTCTTCTTCTTCTTTCTTCCTCTCTTCTTCTTTTATTCTGTCTTCTTCTTCCTTCTTCTCTTTCTTTCTTCTTCTTCTTCTTCTTCTTCTTCTTCTTCTTTTCTTCTTTCTTCTCCTCTCTTCTTTATTCTTCTTTCTTCTTCTTCTTCTTCTTCTTCTTCTTCTTTCTTCTTCTTCTTCCTCTTCTTCTTTATTCTGTCTTCTTCTTCTTCTTCTTCTTCTTCTTTCTTCTTTCTTCTTTCTTCCTCTTCTTCTTTATTCTGTCTTCTTCTTCATCTTCTTCTTTCTTCTTTCTTCTTTGTTCTTCTTCTTTCTTATTTTTCCTTACTCAAATTATTTCCCCGCCTCCTCATTATTTTTCCCTAGGATCTAATTATTTTCCCTATGACGTCATTAGGTTTTTATAAGTAATTTTCCTTAAATAAAACGAACATAGAGTCACAGGATAATACAGACGCCATGACAGCACGCTACTGTATTCCTGTTGTAGTTCCTGATACGCAGATAGATAGATAGATAGATAGATAGATAGATAGATAGATAGATTCTTTTACAAAATTCAGAAAAAGAACACAGACAGACAGAAACAGACAGACAGAAACAGACAGAAACAGACAGATATGCAAACAAACAAACAGACAAGGATATATATAAACATAATTAAGAGGACTATAATGTATAACAATAGACAAGGAAGGTAATTCGTATTTTTTCTTAATATAACACACACACACACACACACACACACACACACACACACACACACACACACACACAGCTTACATAAAGTCCTCGATACATTTTATATTCCCCAGACTTAACCTAATCTAACCTAACCAAACCCTAACCAAACTCTAACCAAACCCTAACCAAACCCTAACCAAACCCTAACCTAACCCTAACTTAACCCAATACCCCAGGTGAAGCTCAGGTGTTTTAATCATCAGGTGACATTAATTAGGTAAGGGGTGGCTAATCCTCAGAGGTGATTCTACATAACGTAAAGATTAACAGAGACATACAGAGATAAGTCCGGTTATTAATGTGTGTATAGTAGAGATCCGGTTAAGGCGCACCGCTTGCATGTTAACTACGTATACTTTCACATCTAACGGGTGCCGCTTTGGTAACTAGTGTGCGGTTGAACAATGAACAGTTAAGGTAGGTTAGGTTAGGTTTGGTTAGGTGTAAGTTAGCTTAGATTATGTTACGGTAGGTTAGATTAAGTTA
>NW_024740941.1:5000-10000 GCF_018991925.1 Homarus americanus | reverse complement strand
GGGGAACGGAAGGAGGAAGGGAGAGAGTGATGGGAAGGAAATAGAGAGAGAGAGAGAGTGAGGGAAACGGAAGGAGGAAAGGAGTGATAAAAAAGAATACCCTTAATAACAATAAAAAAAACAACTAAACAAGATAAAACAAAATAACAAATAAATGAATATAATTTTTAGATCAAATTTTACGAATTGAAAAAAAAAAAAATAAACCAATATTAAATAAACACAGATCTTGATGACATAACTACCAAGGCTACTTACCACTAACCATCACTAGACATAACTACCAAGGCTAACTACCAATGACCATCACAACCAGCCAATACCGTTATCTTCCGGAATATTTGATGATATGTCCTGGTATTTAACTTTTTGCTGTGGTGGTCGGAAGTGGTTGGTATCCGGTCTGTCAAGTGTGTGTTCTCGTAAAGGTAAACAAACAGGTAGGACTTGCGATGCTTTTTTGTTTTGCTTTTTGTGTGTGGCGTCAGTAAGAAGTTTGTGGCATTTATTATTGAGGTTAGATAAAGGCTTTGTCTCTCTCTTTCTCTGTCTGTCTGTCTGTCTCTCTGATGTGACCTGGAGGTGAAAGATGATACTACTACTACTACTACTACTACTACTACTACTACTACTACCCCATAAGTCAACTTCTATGTACAGAACTAAACAATGTATCTGAGAAATACATTCTATATATACAGGACTGTTATACACACACACCCGTTGCGACGTCGACTTCATCCATTTGCGCTATCTAGGATGAGTATGGGGTGCACAAAATAACCGCTGTATGTGAATTATAAAAAGATGATGAAAATAATTATACCTTCACCATCACCACTACCTCTACCACCACCATCACCACCACCACCGACACACACACCACTACACCACCACCACCACAACACACCATCACCACTACACACCACCACCACCACCACCCTCTCACCTATACCACCACACCACACACACACCACACACACACCACCACCACACCACCATCACACCACCCACCACCACATACCACACACCACAAACCACCACCACACACCACACCACCACACACCCACCACACACCACCACCACCCACACACACACACACCACACACACACACACATCACCACCACACACCACCACACCACCACACACCACCACCACACACCACCACCACAACCACCACCACACACACACACATCACACCACCACACACACACACACACCACACCACACACCACCACCACACACACCACACACCACACCACACCACACACACCACACACCACACACCACCACACACCACCACACCACCACACCACCACCACACCTACACACCACCACCACACACACACACACACACACACACACACACACACACACACACACACACACACACACACACACACACACACACACACACACACACACACACACCACCACCACACCACCACCACCACCACACCACCACCACCACACACCACCACCACACACACCACCACACACCACCACACCACACACACCACCACACACACACCACCACACACCACCACCACCACCACACCACCACCACCACACACACACACACACACACCACCACCACACACACACACACACACCACCACCACACACACACACACACCCCTCACAAGACATCCAACAAATGCAACAAAAACAAAGAAGACAATGCACTTCCGACGGACAGTTCTTGTGGTGGTGGTGGTGTGAAAGGTGGTGGTGAGTGTGTGTGTCAGAAAGTAATTGGTGGTGGTATCAGTGGTGGTAGTAATAGTGTGCTAGTAGTGGTGGTAGTTGATAAAAGTCATAGGTGTAAGTTTATGACGTCACAATAAATAATAGTCACCTTTTCTCATCTATAAATCAAAGTAAATCTTCCTATAGTAATTTTACAGTATATTATTTATTATATATGCCACTCTTATATAACCTAACCTAACCTAACCTAACCTAACCTAACCTAACCTAACCAAACCAGTTTTATCAACATTAATTCCTTTTTTTTCTTTATTATGGAATTTCTTTGTTTCTGTTTATAATTTTTTTTATTTGTTTAAATATTTAATATTTGTTTATTTTAATTCTTGTTGACTTGATTGTCTGTTATTATTTTTGTCATGTTATTGTCATATTACGTATCATGTCACTGTCACTTATTGTTAAACTCTGTCATGTCACTGTCACCTCACTATCTCAATATATCCCCGTGTCATATAGTGTGTCATCCTATATATACTATACATATATTATATAATTGTCATATCACTATACTCACCTCACTATCACAATATATCCCCGTGTCATATAGTGTGTCATATCTCTACCTCCACTATCCAATATATCCCGTGTCATATATGTGTATCCATATCTCACCTCACTATCACAATATATCCCATATATATAATTACATCTCTTCACTAATATCCCCGTACTCCTCATCCTAATATCCCCGTGTCATAGTGTGTCTACTTATCTCACCTCACTATCACTAATAATCCAGTTCATATATGTGTCATATCACTATACTCACCTCACTATCACTAATATATCCCCGTGTCATATAGTGTCATGTCTGTGTGTGAGTCTTGGGCCGGTGAGTCATCAGGGTTTTACCAGTCTGCCGGATCCCTTATCATTGTTCTGCAACTAATACAACGAATTAAATTACTATTATTTTTGTTTGTGGTTGTTTATGTTGTGTTTGTGTTTGTTTGTGTTTGTTTGTGTGTATATGTCTTAAAATATTTTGTGTGTGTGTAGAGTAGTCATGAGTCTTCCGTGTGGGTACAAGTCGTGGGTTGAGTGTGGGTTATAAGGCGTGGTATTAGAATCATGGCGTGGTAGTGCAGACAGGCTGGCGTGGGCACTGTAACCTATAAGGCGTGTGTTTGCTGTGACCTCTATTAGTAAGGGTGATATCACGGGCGTGTAAGGTATGGTCTAGGAGGCGTGGGCGTGGGTGTAAGTGTGGGTGTAGGAGTAGGCGTGGGCGTGCGTGTGGTTGTGCGTGTGGGTGTGGGCGTGGGCGTGACCAGTCCTTCCCACGCTGGTGAAGATGCACCCAACGTAAGGTAGTATTTATAGTCATGTGAGAAATACTTTTAGTTTGAGTTCACATACGCTTGTGTGTGTGTGTTTGTTTGTGTGGTTGTATATATATATATATATGATTGTGTGTATCGTGGTGTGAAAATATGTGTGAAAGAAAGAAGAGAGAGAATCACTGTAACACACACACACACACACACACACACACACACACACACACACACACCTACTAAATCAATCCCACCATCCTATTACCCAAAGCGGACATTACAAGACTATAAAATAAACCCCACATCCTCTCCAAGACTCTCCAAGACCCTCAAGACCCTCCAAGACCCTTCAACCCTCCAGACCCTCAAGACCCTTCCAACAGAACCCTCGAACCCTCCAGAAATGCCTCATTGCCACTCAAAAATATCAACCAGCCTCCAGAATCAGGAAATTACCTATCACCACACACCTCCCCTTCCCCATCACCCTTCCCTTCCCCCTCCATCCTCAATCCCCCCACCTCTCCCCTTCCAACCTTCCCTCCCCCTCTTCCCCTATACCCAACCCATTCCCCCTCCCCACCATCCCATACCCCTCCCATCAGGACCACCCCCCCACCACCTCCCCAAAAATACGTCACTTCGATTACTCAAACAACTCGACTAGACTCCAAGAATATGAAATAAATTTGGAGTTAATAGTTACTGGGGGCTGGGAGGCTAGAGGCTGAGAATCTTCCTGTAGCCAGTGGTGTTACAGCTAAAATAACGGTGGTTGTAGTAATGGTTGTGGAAGAAGGTGTTGTGACAGAGGTTATATTTTACCTGTTTGAGTGGTGACAGGATGTTCTTAAGCTCTCCCACTCCTTTTACACTTACACACACACACTCCACCACACACACGCACCCGAACCCACCTAAGCGGTTTAGTGTAGAAGCTGTCGCCAACCCAACCACACCTGAGTTAACGAGTTGCATGATCAAGAATAGTCCGAAGACCGGACAACTCGCCAACTGCACTGGCTAACCATTCCCGGAACGATCCACAAATCGATTAACATCCAGGTTAATTACTGCTGGGTAGACAGAGCAAATGGCGTAAAAACTGCCCATAGTTTCACCCTGCCGGGGATCGAACCCGGGTCGCACGCTTGCGAGGTGAACGTGCTGCCATACACACCGGAAGGATATTACAGACGATGTTATTGTGTGAAGAAATGTTGGGAAAACTCTCTCTCTCTCTCTTTGTCTCTCTTTCTTCACTTGAAACTAAAAATAATTTCTGCCAAGTCATGATGATCTTCCTCTAATGAGGTTCAACAAAGGTAATTAATTACTTCTTACTAACTTCACCTATGTGACAAGAGGTATTCCTCAGTCGGCAACAGCCAATCGGAAGCGAGGAGTTTCCGGGTTCACGAGAAACGATTGGCTGTCGATCGTCCCGTCATCGTGAGAGCTACGGTGACGTCATGGGTACCGGCACCACTCGCGACCCCATGGATCGGTAGTGACATACATCTGCCATAGTGACGTGCCATACGCCATAGTGACGTCACAAATCTGCCATAGTGACGTCACGTGTAGCAAAAACATAAAGGAAAATAATACGTTTATATTTCTGGACAATAGGAGAGGGTTGTATGGGATTGTAAGGGTAGAGGGGTTGTTGAGGGTGTAAGGGGTGTGGGGGTTATAAGGGGGTGTAAGTAAGGAAGAGACAGAGAGGGGCATCTCACGTCTCTTGGTCATTATCAGTTGGTGAGAGAGAGAGAGAGAGCGAGCAGAGAGACAGACAGATGAATAGATAGAGAAGAGAGACAAAAGAGATAAAGAGACAAAGAGAAGAGAGAGAGAGAAAGACAGAAATTCGAGTCAATATAATCTAACCTAATATTTCTTATATGATGTCTGATATTTTCCTCATATTAAAAACACATTTTCATCAC
>NW_024740940.1:0-4823 GCF_018991925.1 Homarus americanus | reverse complement strand
GGGTGAGGTGTTGATTATATGAAGTAGTGTGAGTGCTTTATTGGGCTAATGAAATATATATGGATTCTCGTCTTTCGAAGCCGGATTTGGTAAAACGTTGCTCTGATCACCTAAGCGGCAGGGGTGGCCCCCATTAGAGGTTCACGGCGCCATAAGCTCGTTCAACAGGCTTTGTGAGAAATTTAACAGTTTCTAGGACTGCTTTTAGTGTCCTGGTAGCCCAGAGGTAGCGTTCCCCGGTCACAATTATAAGAGCGTGGATTCGAATCCTGGTGGGTTGAGGTGTTGATTATATGTACAAATCTACGTGCTTTATTAGGCTAATGAAATAGATATGGATCCTCGTGTTTCGAAGCCGGATTTGGTAAAACGTTGCTCTGATCACTTAAGCGGCACAGGTGGTCCTAATTAGAGGTTCACAGCGTTATAAGCTCGTTCAACAGGCTTTGTGTGAAATATAACAGAGTCTATTACTGCTTTTAGTGTCCTGGTGGCCCAGAGGTAGCGTTCCCCGGTCACAATTATAAGATCGTGGGATCGAATCCTGGTGGGGTGAGGTGTTGATTATATGAAGTAGTGTGCGTGCTTTATTGGGCAAATGAAATATATATTGATTCTCGTCTTTCGAAGCCGGATTTGGTAAAACGTTGCTCTGATCACCTACGCGGCAGGGGTGGCCCCTATTAGAGGTTCACGGCGCCATAAGCTTGTTCAACAGGCTTTGTGTGAAATATAACAGTTTCTACGACTGCTTTTAGTGTCCTGGTGGCCCAGAGGTAGCGTTCCCCGGTCACAATTATAAGATCGTGGTGTTCGAATCCTGGTGGGGTGAGGTGTTGAATATATGTAGAAGTGTGCCTGCTTTATTGGGCTAATGAAGCCGGATTTGGTAAAACGTTTTTCTGAAAACCTAAGCGGCACTGGTGGTCCCCATTACAGGTTCACGGCGCCATAAGCTCGTTGAACAGGCTTTGTTTGAAATATAACAGAGTCTAAGACTGCTTTTAGTGTCCTGGTGGTCCACAGGTAGCATTCCCTGGTGATAATTATCAGATCTTGGGTTCGAATCCTGGTGGGGTGAGGTGTTGATTATATGTAGACGTCCGCGTGCTTTATTGGGCTAATGAAATAAATATGGATCCTCGTGTTTCCAATCAGCATTTGTTAAAACGTTGCTCTGATCACCTGAGCGGCACGGGTGGTCCCCATTACAGGTTCACAGTGCCATAAGCTCGTTGAACACGCTTTGTGTGAAATATAACAGAGTCTAGGACTGCTTTTAGTGTCCTGGTGGCCCAGAGGTACCATTCCCCGGTCACAATTATTAGATCGTGGGTTCGAATCCTGGTGGGGTGAGGTGTTGATTATATGTAGAAATCCGCGTGCTTTATTAGGCTAATGAAATAGATATGAATCCTCGTGTTTCGAAGCCGGATTTGGTAAAACGTTGCTCTGATCACCTAAGCGGCACGGCTTGTCCCCATTAGAGGTTCACGGCACCATAAGCTCATTGAACAGGCTTTGTGTGAAATATAACAGTCTAGGACTGATTTTACTGTCCTGGTGGCCCAGAGGTAGCGTTCTCCAGTCACAATTATAAGATCGTGGGTTTCAATCCTGGTGGGGTGAGGTGTTGATTATATGTAGAAGTGTGCGTGCTTTATTGGGTTAATGAAATAGATATGGATCCTCGTGTTTCGAAGCCGGATTTGGTAAAACGTTGCTCTGATCACCTATGGCACCGGTGGTCCCCACAGGCCCACGCCAAGCTCCGCTAACAGGCTTTTCGTAAAATAACAGTATTCAGGATCATGGTGTCCTGCGGCCCAGAGGTAGTTTCGCCGCCAATTATAAGATCGGGTCTGTAAATCCTGTGTGTGAGGTGTTGATCATATGTAGAAGTGGTGCGTGTTTTATTGGGTTAATGAAACAGATAAGGAATCCTCGGTCAAAGTCGGATTTGCAAACGTTGCCTGATCAATTTGCTGCACGGTGGTCCCCATTAGGAGGTTCACGGTGCCATAAGCTCGTTCAACAGGCTTTGTGTGAAATATAACAGAGTCTAGGACTGCTTTTATTGTCCTGGTGGTCCACAGGTAGCATTCCCTAGTCACAATTATCAGTTTTCGGGTTTGAATCCTGGTGGGGTGAGGTGTTGATTATATGTAGAAATATGCATGCTTTATTGGGCTAATGAAATATATATCGATCCTCGTGTTTCGAAGCCGGATTTGGTAAAACGTTGCTCTGATCACCTAAGCGGCACGGGTTGTCCCCATTTGAGGTTCACGGCACCATAAGCTCATTGAACAGGCTTTGTGTGAAATATAACAGAGTCTAGGACTGCTTTTACTGTCCTGGTGGCCCAGAGGTAGCGTTCTCCAGTCACAATTATAAGATCGTGGGTTTGAATCCTGGTGGGGTGAGGTGTTGATTATATGTAGAAGTGTGCGTGCTTTATGGGCTAATGAAATAGATATGGATCCTCGTGTTTCGAAGCCGGATTTGGTAAAACGTTACTCTGAACACCTAAGCGGCACTGGTGGTCCTCATTACAGGTTCACGGCGCTATAAGCTCGTTGAACAGGCTTTGTGTGAAATATAACAGAGTCTAGGACTGCTTTTATTGTCCTGGTGGCGCACAGGTAGCATTCCCTGGTCACAATTATCAGATTTTGGGTTCGAATCCTGGTGGGGTGAGGTGTTGATTTTATGTAGAAGTCCGCATGCTTTATTGGGCTTAAGAAATATATATATATCCTCGTGTTTCGTAGCCGGATTTGGTTTAACGTTCCTCTGGTCACCAAGCGGCACGTGTGGTACCTATTAAAGGTTCACAGCGTCATAAGCTCGTTCAACAGGCTTTGTGTGAAATATAACAGAGTTTATTACTGCTTTTAGTGTCCTGGTGGCCCAGAGGTAGCGTTCCCCGGTCACAATTATAAGATCGTGGGGTCGAATCCTGGCGGGGTGAGGTGTTGATTATATGAAGTAGTGTGCGTGCTTTATTGGGTTAATGAAATATATATGGATTCTTGTCTTTCGAAGCAGGATTTGGTAAATCGTTGCTCTGATCACCTAAGCGGCAGGGGTGGCCCCCATTAGAGGTTCACGGCGCCATTAGCTCGTTCAAGAGGCTTTGTGTGAAATATAGCAGTGTCTCGGATTGCTTTTAGTGTCCTGGTAGCCCAGAGGTAGCGTTCCACGGTCACAATTATAAGATCGTGGATTCGAATCCTGGTGGGGTGAGGTGTTGATTACATGTAGAAATCTGCATGCTTTATTATGCTAATGAAATAGATATGGATCCTCATGTTTCGAAGCCGGATTTGGTAAAACGTTACTCTGAACATCTAAACGTCACGGGTGGTCCCCATTACAGGTTCACGGCGCCATAAGCTCGTTGAACAGGCTTTGTGTGAAATATTATAACAGAGTCTTAAGATCACGAAGTGTCCTGTGGCTCAGCGTATAAGTCTTCGGTCACACCACATAAGATCGTGGGTCTGAACCTGGTAAGGAGGTGTTTGAAATGGTAGGCGTGTGCGCTTTATTGGGCACATGGAAGAAGGGTGATCTCGTGTTTGAAGCCGGATTTGCAAACGTTACCTGAAAACCTGTCGGCACTGGTAGTCTTCATTGGCGGTATTCCACGCCATGTCGTTGAACAGGCTTTGTGTGAAATATAACAGAGTTTAGGACTGCTTTTAGTCTCCTGGTGGCCCAGAGGTAGCGTTCCCCGGTCACAATTATAAGATCGTGGGTTTGAATCCTGGTGGGGTGCGGTGTTGATTATATGTAGAAGTTTGCGTGCTTTATTGGGCTAATGAAATATATATGGATCCTCGTGTTTCGAAGCCGGATTTGGTAAAACGTTGCTCTCATCACTTGCGTACCGGTGGTCTCGGAAGGTTCGATGGCGTTTTCGTCTAAAGGTGGCTTTTGAAAATGATAAATATAGCGGACTGTTTATAGTTCTGGTGCCCTGAGGTAGCGTTTCGCCCACCATAAGATCGTAGCCCGGAATCCTGGTGGGGTGAGGTGTTGATTATATGTAGAAATATGCGTGCTTTATTAGGCTAATAAAATATATATCGATCCTCATGTTTCGAAGCCGGATTTGGTAAAACGTTGCTCTGATCACCTAAGCGGCACGGGTTGTCCCCATTAGAGGTTCACGGCACCATAAGCTCATTGAACAGGTTTTGTGTGAAATATAACAGAGTCTTGGACTGCTTATAGTGTCCAGGTGGCCCAGACTGGTAGCCTTCCCCGGTCACAATTATAAGATCGTGGGTTCAAATCCTGGTGGGGTGAGGTGTTGATTATATGTAGAAATCTGCGTGCTTTATTAGGCTAATGAAATAGATATGGATCCTCGTGTTTCGAAGCCGGATTTGGTAAAACGTTACTCTGAACACCTGAGCGGCACTGGTGGTCCCCATTAGAGGTTCACGGCGCCATAAGCTTGTTGAACAGGCTTTATGTGAAATATAACAGAGTCTAGGACTGCTTTTAGTGTCCTGGTAGCCCAGAGGTAGTGTTCATCTGTCACAATTATAAGATCGTGGGTTCGAATCCTGGTGGGGTGAGGTGTTGATTATATGTAGAAGTGTGCGTGCTTTATTGGGCTAATGAAATAGATATGGATCCTCATGTTTCGAAGCTGGATTTGGTTAAACGTTGCTCTGATCACCTAAGCGGCAGGGGTGGCCCCCATTATAGGTTCACGGCGCCATAAGCTCATTCAACAGGCTTTCTGTGAAATATAACAGAGTCTAGGACTGCTTTTATTGGTCCTGCGGCCCAGAGGTAGCATCTCC
>NW_024740939.1:0-21185 GCF_018991925.1 Homarus americanus | reverse complement strand
TCAAATAACTGGTCCAGTTGCTTGGCAAAGCTGTCCTTAACTGCAAGTTTTCCTCTCCCAAGAGAGATATCTCTTGCCTTTTCCCAACTGGCTAGCAGTCTCTCACTAATTTTCTTCTGACTTGTTATGACTGGAGGCTTGAACTGAGCGTTAGCCAGAGTGTACTGTGCCAAGATAGCTTTGGTCATATCACTGGCAATGTCTTTGTTTGTGTAAGTTCTTTGGTTATTTTCACTGATTTGCCTGATTAAAACACCGTATCTCAAAGCATCTCTCAATGTAGGCAACTGACTTCAGAGCTCTCTCTCCCAGACCCAAGATAGTGACTCTGAGATGGTTGATTTTTGGTTCGTCCATTACAAGCAGCCATCGCAAATATTATCAACTTTGGTAAAATGCACTAGAATCTGAAAACAGAAAAAACATTGTTTAGTTGTTGTTAAAGAATGAAGCTAGAAAGCACAAGTTAATTATTTAATTGTAATGCACTAATGCAGCTGTACGTTTGATTTTCGATAAATTTCACGCTAAAATTTACCTAGCAAAAGGTTGCAAAATATTGAAACTGAAATTATTTTCTGTTTATATACACTAAAATCTACCAAAAAAGTGATGGGCCATTAGTTTTAGCTGATCTTCCCTCCTATGACACACCCTATTGCTGTAGTACAACCCTGGAACGACCGAGGGCCAGCGGAGATTGCGCTGTGGGCCAATACAGATAAACCGTGGTCTAGAAATGGTCAGGGTGGTGCGCTACAAACTGGGAGAAAACCGTAACTCACCAGTAATATAATGAGCTCGTGAAGAGTAACACCGGCGTTACCCAAACACAACCCAACGTGGTTAAACATTGGCTAGTCCGTAGTTAAACATTGGAAAGTCCGTAGTTTGGGTGAATGCAGGAAAAAATCACAGAACAAAATTATAGGAAAATAGTTACAAATCTAGCCTAACCTAGCCTATCCTAAATTTGTATGACCTAATCCAACCTAAAGTAACCTTACATAAAATAAGGTAACATAGGGTAACCTACCTTAACCCTCTCCTAAATCTAACCATATTTACTCAATTAAAAAATATATGTGTGTATGTGTGTGTGTGTGTTAATGTCAATCAATCATTTATCCATCAATCGCTCTACTGTTTAATACAGAATGAGCAAAAACAGCTAATACACACACACACACACACACACACATACACACACACACACACACACTGGCCATCAGCCGCATCTTTCCCTTAACTCCACCTGACATCATACTGTCTGTTCATTCACGCGCACTGTTGCTCCCTGGATGGGTGTTCTTCATCCCTCCATCTCTGTCTCGGGCTTTCCCTTTTCTTCCAACCATCCACCTATGAACCAAGGTCTAGGCTCAAGAGACAACAAGGTCTGCTCACCACTGGAAGAAAAAGCTACAACTCACGACGTAATTTTTGTAATACAGTTACTACCAGTGTAACTACAATGTCACATATGATTCCCTGGTCTATTTATATGGCCGTAAGTTTCCTCAGTATGAGAACCTTGGATTGAAGATACCAAAAGGAGACAACATCTGGATTGCTACCGTGGTGAAGTACCAACTTGATATGAAACCAATTCCCATTTAACATACGTTGAATCTAGGAACATCAAAACAATAACAACAAGTATTACCAGATAAATAAGGCAGTTCTTCGAATATTCCAGTCATATAACTTTTTCATTTGGCTTAAATTTATATAAGTTATGGTGTTTGCCTATTTTGGTAACCATCTTTTCCACCATATTTAACTGCGGACTTCTGGCTGATGATTAAGATTAGCAAGAGTCATATTCGATATCGACGGGGCTGAATTACTCTAAAAAAGCTAACTGTATCACCAGCTCTGAACAGGTTTTGTTGCTTACATTATATTTGGTGAGTTTTCAATTTAGCTTCTAGATTATTTCTTATAGTAAGAAAAATGGTCCTGTTGCAACACTGTAGCTGATAAAATATCCTGTTTTAACTAGACCACTATTGGTTCTGTGTAAATAAGGTTGATGTAAGACTAAGACTCATAGGTTGTGGAGAGTTGTGAGGTGGTGAGAATACTGAGTCACCGTGATGAGAAATACCTTCACCATAGTCCATTTTAAACACTAAATGCAGAAAATCAACTCCAGGAACTTGGTCTTACAATTTCCCCTAAGACACCGGAACAATAAATGTAATTAACTTCGAATATTCATGAAAAATAAAGATGAATGATGTTGCTGTCAATACTCAGGTCCGAGAGTACACATCCCGGATATATTTTTATTTGGCTGACATTTTATAGTATTGACAACGTTGGCAGCTGCACATCTCTCATTTTGTTCATATCCTCACTGTTAAAATAGTCGTACAGTCGTCAGTATTGTGATGTGTGGCGGTATATACTGGGTAAGTTAGGCTGGCGCTTAAATTCTCTTTGTGTGGCCTTCACTAATTGTGCGAGGGGAAATACATTTCCATAATCTCAGCGCCCCGCTTCACTGTCCACTGTGTCATGATGACCTAGTTTAATTACAGCTCATCCCAGCTTTGCACCTCTCGTGGACACCAGACATACATAGATACTCTCATTAAATACAGTTAAAACACGCATAACTGAGGAATGAAACTGTTTCTATAATTACAGGAGATTTTTATGCGACAAAAAGAAGCTTGAACGGGTAAGTTAAAACATGACAGTCTTCATCAGTGAAATACGTGATTCGTTCATTCGAACATTGAGTCTAGGTTTAATACCTAGCCTAGTAGTATATTTATGCTCGTTAACTTAAATAACGTTGATCTGGCACCCGCCGATGGGCGAAGCTTACTGAGCAGTCTGGGTCAAGGCCCAGGAGCCTCCTGCTCTGTTTTGTCTGGTTCCATCTTCTGGCCTGAGCAGATGTGTGTCTCTGCCTCTGTCTGAGCCGTGTGGTTAAGATTTGTGTTTCCTTCCTAGAAAATTAGGTGTTTCTGTTGGTCCTTTCGCCCAGGAGTTTATTCCTCAGCCATGACTGAGTATTTGGGAACACCTAAAGAATATTTCATGAAATCTACCCCACTTAAAGCTAGCCATAACATCACTATTGTCCAACTCTGTTTCTTGTGGGGTACACTTAGGCTATACACTAGGCTGTGATGACATATACAAATGTCAATGAAAAATCCGATAATTTTCAACCCAATTCATCTCCTCGACCAACACGTAGACAGATACTAACACACTGTACACGGTAGTCCTGGAGTAAGGTGTTGAGGACAGTGGGGATGCACACTGGATTCTATAAAATACTCAGAAGATAAAAAGCTTTTATTTCTCGATAAACTTTCATAAGAGAGACTAACTTATTAACTTACACCTCACAGTTCTGTGGTTAACCTTGTTTTGTAATTTAATTTCCTCTGCTTGGTAACTGATCAATGTTTTAAAAATTACCAAACTACATGATTCGCGTAGTTGGACGAGTTTTACCAATAAGGTTTAATGTTTTATTAGAATGTTGATTAAAACACTTAGTGAGAACATATAAATATCAATAAAATAATGTCATATACATAAATGCTCCAACACCACACCACACCTCACCACACCACACCACACCCCACCACACCACACCCCACCACACCACACCCCACCACACCCCCACACACCACACCACACCACACCCCACCACACCACACCCCACACCCCACCACACACACCACACCACACCACCACACCACACCACACCACACACCCACACCACACCCCACCACACCCACAACACACCACACCACACCACACCACACCACACCACACCCCACCACACCACACCACACCACACCACACCCCACCACACCACACCCACACCACCCACACCCCACCACACCCACACCCCACCACACCACACCCCACCACACCACACCACACCCCACCCCACCACACCACACACCACACACCACACCACACACCAGCACCACACCACACCACACTGACCACACCCACCACACCCACACCACACCACCACACCACACCACACCACACCACACCACCACACCACACCACACACCCCACCACACCACACACCACACCACACCACACCCCACCACACCACACCATACCACACCCCACCCACACCACACCACACACCACACCACACCCCACCACACCACACACCCACACCACACCACACCACACCACACCACCCCACCACACCACACCCACACCCACCCCACACCCCACCCCACCATGCCACCACACACCCCACCACACACACCACACCACACCCCCACACACCACACCACACCCCACCACACACACCCCACCACACCACACCACACCACACCACACCACACCCCACCACACTGTCACACACCACACCACACCCACACCCACCCACACCAACACCCACTCCCACACCACACACACCACACCACACCCCACCCACCACACCCACCCCACCCACACCCACCACCACACCACCCCACCCACCAACCACACACCACACCACACCCCACCACACCACACCACACCACACCCACACCACACCCCACCACACCACACACCACACCACACCCCACCACACCACACCACACCACACACCCCACCTCACCACACCACACCCCACCACACCCACCCCACCCCACCCCACCCCACCACACCCCATCACACCACACCCCACCACACCACCACCCCCACCCCACCACACCACACCACACCACACCACACCACACCACACCCACACCAACACCCCACCACACCCCACCCCACCCCACCACACCACACCACACCACACCCCACCCCACCACACCTCACCACACCACACCACACCCCACCACACCACACCACACCACACCACACATGAACATATAAAGACCGACAGTATTTTCGGAAAACATACAACAAAATACCCATATTGATCGTAATAATTCCGAATGATCTAAAAACTACCAAGACTCTTCTCCAATAGATGTTTGACATTGTGCTGCTAAAGAGAGATTCATCGGCTCTAGTCTTGTCTTATCTTATTTATTTCTTCCTGGGGGGGAGGGGGGGTGGGGGGATTCATATGATGGAGGAAGGAACAGTAAAAATAGTCACGATAAACACCAAAACCCATTAAATCTCCCCCAGATAATCTACGCTATCCATCATCATCATCAGTCATTAATCATTCTTAGAGGTCCAAGGGCTGTGGCTATATATCTCCTGCACCAAGTCTCTGGTCAACATTTTAGAGCAAAAGCTGACGTACAGATAAAGGATTCATGTTCCTCTGTTTGTGTAACGTTCTTTTATTTTATGCGTTCGTGGATTCATATCGATTTGTGTATGTGCTTATTGGAGTTTGTATATATGTGTGTGTGTGTGTGTGTGTGTGTGTGTGTGTGTGTGTGTGTGTGTATAAATTGTACTTTACGTCAGATACAGAGCCTAAGTACTCACCGTTCACCGTCCATCTATCATCCTGGTGAATAATACGGAAGCTACCCACAGCAACAACTGACAGACTCCCAATAAAGGTCGCGTATACAACTGACAGGGGGAACAATAAAAAGTGCTAGATCCATTTTCTTTCCACTGTGATCTGGCGCCTCAGCAACAACACTACAGCAGGTGCTACAGTACAAACACTCGCATAGGGTGGTGGTTGTACTTGTCCTTCTGCGTTGGTCATGTGTAAGTTTGTAGATGTATTTGTATATGTATATGTGTGTATTACTCAAGGTTCAGTTTTGTTTGTTTTACTATGTGTGTGTAAGAGTGCTTGTGGAAGTGTCTATTAAAAGTGTCTCCCTCATATCTCAACTATAAAAGCAACGTCCCTATAGAGATAAGCTTATATCAGTCCTTATCTATGAAACCACAATCATTTACCTGACTCTTTAACACTAAGTAAATACCTTGTGGTAGGAACTTCACAAAAATCTAAACAAGACGATGATAAGATAATTCCTATAACATACTAATTAATACATAATTTGATCTCGAAACTTACTTCAGTGTCAATACTTATTTCAGACAATCTGCCCCAAATGTTAACTTATAAACTGAACATAAACCTATAGAATTTTAATTTTTATTTCCGTAAAGACACATAACTTACCGATGAGTATAATTTTACCTGGAAATAGTTTGGAATCTTCGTCAGTCTTAAAGTCATTCCCTCGTTTACAACCTCTACAATTTACGTGCCAATTTTTGCGTGATATACGATGGCTCGATGCCACCCGCCAACTGGCTCTCCCACTCACACTGAATAATGTGCTGCTGTAAGAACCTGCTCTGCTCACTCTTTGACTCACGGATATTCATAATGGTAAGTTATTGGAGAAAACTGCGAACCATCTCAACGGGAATTTCCTGACGATAATGTGTATAATAATATGGTATTTATGAGGAGCATTATATGGCGTCTGAGTATGAGCTTATTATGGTGTGTCGTTGTTGAGAACTTTATTCCACACGACTCGTTCACTAAAGCACTGATTGATGTGCAGGTAGGCATTACGATCTGTTACTATGCATAATGTTACCTACTGTTACTATGCATAATGTTACCTACTGTTACTATACACAATGTTACCTACTGTTACTATATATAATGTTACCTACTGTTACTATACACAATGTTACCTACTGTTACTATACACAATGTTCACTACTGTTACTATACACAATGTTACCTACTGTTACTATACACAATGTTACCAACTGTTACTATACACAATGTTACCTACTGTTACTATACACAATGTTCACTACTGTTACTATACACAATGTTACCTACTGTTACTATACACAATGTTAACTGTATCACTACTGTTACTATACACAATGTTACCTACTGTTACTATACACAATGTTCACTACTGTTACTATACACAATGTCACTACTGTTACTATATACAATGTTCACTACTGTTACTATATACAATGTTCACTACTGTTACTATACACAATGTTCACTACTGTTACTATACACAATGTTCACTACTGTTACTATACACAATCTTCACTATACAATGTTCACTACTGTTACTATACACAATGTTCACTACTGTTACTATACACAATGTTCACTACACTATACACTGTTACTATACACAATGTTCACTACTGTTACTATACACAATGTTCACTACTGTTACTATACACACAATGTTCACTAATGTTACTATGTTACTATACACAATGTTCACTACTGTTACTATACACAATGTTCACTACTGTTACTATACACAATGTTCACTACTGTTACTATGCACAATGTTCACTACTGTTACTATACACAATGTTCACTACTGTTACTATACACAATGTTCACTACTGTTACTATATACAATGTTCACTACTGTTACTATACACAATGTTCACTACTGTTACTATACACAATGTTCACTACTGTTACTATATACAATGTTCACTACTGTTACTATACACAATGTTCACTACTGTTACTATACACAATGTTCACTACTGTTACTATACACAATGTTCACTACTGTTACTATACACAATGTTCACTACTGTTACTATACACAATGTTCACTACTGTTACTATACACAATGTTCACTACTGTTACTATACACAATGTTCACTACTGTTACTATACACAATGTTCACTACTGTTACTATACACAATGTTCACTACTGTTACTATATACTATGTTCACTACTGTTACTATACACAATGTTCACTACTTTGTTACTAGTACACAATGTTCACTACTGTTACTATACACAATGTTCACTACTGTTACTATACACAATGTTCACTACTGTTACTATATACAATGTTCACTACTGTTAATATACACAATGTTCACTACTGTTATTATACACAATGTTACCTACTATTACTATACACAATGTTCACTACTGTTACTATACTCAATGTTCACTACTGTTACTGTACACAATGTTCACTACTGTTACTATACACAATATTCACTACTGTTACTATACACAATGTTCACTACTGTTACTATACACAATGTTCACTTCTGTTACTATATACAATGTTCACTACTGTTACTATACATAATGTTCACTACTGTTACTATACACAATGTTCACTACTGTTACTATACACAATGTTCACTACTGTTACTATACACAATGTTCACTACTGTTACTATACACAATGTTCACTACTGTTACTATACACAATGTTCACTACTGTTACTATACACAATGTTCACTACTGTTACTATACACAATGTTCACTACTGTTACTATATATAATGTTCACTACTGTTACTATACACAATGTTCACTACTGTTACTGTACACAATGTTCACTACTGTTACTATACACAATGTTCACTACTGTTACTATATACAATGTTCACTACTGTTACTATATACAATGTTCACTACTGTTACTATAATACAATGTTCACTTCACTGTTACTATACACAATGTTCACTACTGTTACTATACACAATGTTCACTACTGTTTTATACACAATGTCTTTCATTGTTACTTAGCAATAATAATGTTCACTACTGTTACTATACACAATGTTCACTACTGTTATTATAATAATAATGTTCACTACTGTTTCTATACACAATGTTCACTACTGTTACTATACACAATGTTCACTACTGTTACTGTAAACAATGTTCACTACTGTTACTATACACAATGTTCACTACTGTTATACACAATGTTCACTACTGTTACTATACACAATGTTCACTACTGTCACTATATACAATGTTCACTACTGTCACTATATACAATGTTCACTACTGTTACTATACACAATGTTCACTACTGTTACTATACACAATGTTCACTACTGTTACTATACACAATGTTCACCACTGTTACTATATACAATGTTCACTACTGTTACTATACACAATGTTCACTACTGTTACTATACACAATGTTCACTACTGTTACTATACACAATGTTCACTACAGTTACTATACACAATGTTCACTACTGTTACTATATACAATGTTCACTACTGTTACTATACACAATGTTCACTACTGTTACTATACACAATGTTCACTACTGTTACTATACACAATGTTCACTACTGTTACTATACACAATGTTCACTACTATTACTATACACAATGTTCACTACTGTTACTATACACAATGTTCACTACTGTTTCTATACACAATGTTCACTACTGTTACTATACACAATGTTCACTACTGTTACTATATACAATGTTCACTACTGTTACTATATACAATGTTCACTACTGTTACTATACACAATGTTCACTACTGTTACTGTACACAATGTTCACTACTGTTACTATATACAATGTTCACTACTGTTACTATATACAATGTTCACTACTGTTACGATACACAATGTTCACTACTGTTACTATATACAATGTTCACTTCTGTTACTATATACAATGTTCACTACTGTTACTATATACAATGTTCACTACTGTTACTATACACAATGTTCACTACTGTTACTATATACAATGTTCACTACTGTTACTCTATACAATGTTCACTACTGTTACTATACAAAATATTCACTACTGTTACTATACACAATGTTCACTACTGTTACTATATACAATGTTCACTACTGTTACTATACACAATGTTCACTACTGTTACTATACACAATGTTCACTACTGTTACTATATACAATGTTCACTACTGTTACTATACACAATGTTCACTACTGTTACTATATACAATGTTCACTACTGTTACTATATACAATGTTCACTACTGTTACTATATACAATGTTCACTACTGTTACTATACACAATGTTCACTACTGTTACTATATACAATGTTCACTACTGTTACTATACAACAATGTTCACTACTATTACTATACACAATGTTCACTACTGTTACTATACACAATGTTCACTACTGTTACTATACACAATGTTCACTACTGTTACTATACACAATGTTCACTACTGTTACTATACACAATGTTCACTACTGTTACTATACACAATGTTCACTACTGTTACTATACACAATGTTCACTACTGTTACTATATACAATGTTCACTACTGTTACTATACACAATGTTCACTACTGTTACTATACACAATGTTCACTACTGTTACTATACACAATGTTCACTACTGTTACAATACACAATGTTCACTACTGTTACTATACACAATGTTCACTACTGTTACTATATACAATGTTCACTACTATTACTATACACAATGTTCATTACTGTTACTATACACAATGTTCACTACTGTTACTATATACAATGTTCACTACTGTTACTATACACAATGTTCACTACTGTTACTATACACAATGTTCACTACTGTTACTATATACAATGTCTACTACTTCATTATTATATACACAATGTTCACCACTGTTAATTATAATACTGTTCAATTTCACTGTTACTATATACAAATGTTCACTCACTGTTACCATACAACAATCCACTCACTGTTACTATATTATCGTTTTGCTCACTACTGTTACTTATATACAATGTTCACTACTGTTACTATATACAATGTTCACTACTGTTACTATACACAATGTTCACTACTGTTACTATACACAATGTTCACTACTGTTACTGTATACAATGTTCACTACTGTTACTATACAATGTTCACTACTGTTACTATACACAATGTTCACTACTGTTACTATATACAATGTTCACTACTGTTACTATACACAATGTTCACTACTGTTACTATACACAATGTTCACTACTACTATATACAATGTCTCACTACTGTTACTATACAATGTTCAATTACCGTTACTATACATCAATGTTCACTCACTGTTACATACAACGTTCACTACTGTTAATATATACAAATGTCCACCACTGCTTACCACACCACAATGTTCACATTGTTACTATAATAATAATGTTCACTACTGTTACTATAATAATGTTCAATACTGTTACTATACACAATGTTCACTACTACTGTTACTATACACAATGTTCACTACTGTTACTTATATACAATGTTCACTACTGTTAATATTATATAATGTTCACTACTGTTACTATACACAATGTTCAATTAATACTATATACACAATGTTCACTACTGTTACTATACACAATGTTCACTACTGTTACTATACACAATGTTCACTACTGTTACTATACACAATGTTCACTACTGTTACTATACACAATGTTCACTACTGTTACTATATACAATGTTCACTACTGTTACTATACACAATGTTCACTACTGTTACTATATACAATGTTCACTACTGTTACTATATACAATGTTCACTACTGTTACTATACACAATGTTCACTACTGTTACTATACACAATGTTCACTACTGTTACTATATACAATGTTCACTACTATTACTATACAATGTTCACTACTGTTACTATACACAATGTTCACTACTGTTACTATATACATTGTTCACTACTGTTACTATACACAATGTTCACTACTGTTACTATACACAATGTTCACTACTGTTACTATATACAATGTTCACTACTGTTACTATACAATGTTCACTACTGTTACTATACACAATGTTCACTACTGTTACTATATACAATGTTCACTACTGTTACTATATACAATGTTCACTACTGTTACTATACACAATGTTCACTACTGTTACTATACACAATGTTCACTACTGTTACTATATACAATGTTCACTACTGTTACTATACAATGTTCACTACTGTTACTATACACAATGTTCACTACTGTTACTATATACAATGTTCACTACTGTTACTATACACAATGTTCACTACTGTTACTATACACAATGTTCACTACTGTTACTATATACAATGTTCACTACTGTTACTATACACAATGTTCACTACTGTTACTATACACAATGTTCACTACTGTTACTATACACAATGTTCACTACTGTTACTATACACAATGTTCACTACTGTTACTATATACAATGTTCACTACTGTTACTATATACAATGTTACCTACTGTTACTATACACAATGTTCACTACTGTTACTATATACAATGTTCACTACTGTTACTATACACAATGTTCACTACTGTTACTATACACAATGTTCACTACTGTTACTATATACAATGTTCACTACTGTTACTATATACAATGTTCACTACTGTTACTATACAAAATATTCACTACTGTTACTATACACAATGTTCACTACTGTTACTATACACAATGTTCACTACTGTTACTATATACAATGTTCACTACTGTTACTATACACAATGTTCACTACTGTTACTATATACAATATTTACTATATACACAATGTTCACTACTGTTACTATACACAATGTTCACTACTGTTACTATACACAATGTTCACTACTGTTACTATACACAATGTTCACTACTGTTACTATACACAATGTTCACTACTGTTACTATAAACTCTATTTTCGTTACTATCACTATATACTGTACGTCACTACTGTTACTATAAGCTCTATGTTCGTTACTATCACTATATACTGTATCTTCACCACGGCACTACTCCTCTACACTACACTACACTGTTCCAACCTACATTATTTGGTTTTATGTCACAAAATCGTGTTTACCTCGATATTTTTTCATGATGTCCTGAAGCTCGGTGAGCAAAGTCTGTATTGTACTTCGGTATAACAGTTTTTATAAAACAAAAATTACTTGAGCAATATGACTTATACAGAAGTTTTGGACGTTGTCGCTTATGCTAACTCGAGCCTCTCATGGCTCGAGTTAGTTGATCTTGACGAGAAAGAGCGAAGCAAACCACCACAGGTTACAAAACAACCCCAACCCAATCTACAAAATGGGCCTGTGATGTCATACTTACACTTGGTTAAGGATAAAGTAAAGCCTCAAACCACAACACAAGAGAAGCCTCAGGTGGTTGAGGCCATAAAAGGACCCCAACTCGCACCAAAGCCCCAGAGGATTCCCCGGAAACGTGGAAATCGTGGTTCGGTGTCAGAAAACCCCGCTCCCATAACTACACCACAAGAGAAGCCTCAGGTGGTTGAGGCCATAAAAGGACCCCAACTCGCACCAAAGCCCCAGAGGATTCCCCGGAAACGTGGAAATCGTGGTTCGGTGTCAGAAAACCCCGCTCCCATAACTACACCACAACAGAAGCCTAAGGTGGTTGAGGTCATAAAAGGACCCCAAACCAAACCCGAAAATGGGCCTGTGATGTCATACTCACAGGTGCTTAAGGCTAAAAAATTGCCTCAAACCAAGCTCATCACCACAGAGGAGCGGTGAGGGTGAGGTCTATATATGTAAAACACATAAATAAAATATAATAAAATATGTGTCTTGTTTCTCTACCCTACTGATGTGTAAGCCATACAAATTTACAGATCAATTTTCTACATATTGTCCTCAACACACAGACAACACAAGATAAACTACAATAAACAAAATTAAAAACGGATTCGTCTTCATAGTTGAAATATTTCATAATACATTTTTCCACAACACTAACATCTTCACTACAGGGTCGTCATTTTTAATATTTTATTTGGTTAACGACAGATGATTTTATTCAGTTCAGAGGCGACACCGTACTATGTTATATGTACCACTAGCAGAATCGTGGCTCATCCGCTAGGCAACGGTAGGACGCCACCCTCACTGTTCAGTTCCCAAAACTTCTTCTTCCATCAATAGTTCATTAACGGTGTATATAAGTTCCACCATGTTTTTCACTACAGCAGTACAGCAAAGTATATTTTTTTAGCATTAAACTGTTATTATTTTATTGTCTAATCATCACTACATATAACACCACCCATCATCACTACATATAACACCACCCATCATCACTACATATAACACCACCCATCATCACTACATATAACACCACCCATCATCATTACATATAACTTCATCCATCATCACTACATAGAGCACCATCCATCATCACAAGATATAACACCATCCATAATCACTATATATAACACCATCCATCATCACTACAGATCGGTAAAGTAATTTCAGAGATTCTCGTGCGGACACACAAACAAATAAACAAACAAACAAACAGACAGAGAGACTTCTTTGTTATATATATATATATATATATATATATATATATTTCATGTAGATCCACAATGAAAACGTGGATAAGATAAATCTAGATAAAATCACACGGGAAAAGGGAAACAACGGAGCACCTTAGCTCCGTTGTTTCCCTTTTCCCGTGTGATTTTATCTAGATTTGTCTTATCCACGTTTTCATTGTGGATCTACATGAAATATGGAACTTACACGTCTCTCCTACGCTGTGTCCTTAATCTGTCAACAACATCCTCATCTTCGCCCCATCTACCGTAACTACAAGAAGAGTTTGCTGAAGGCTCATAGTCTCAAAAACAAGTTGAAGTTTTTGAAAGATTGCAGAGATGATAAAATTGTTCCCAAGTCCTGTCTTCCAAGTAGACTAAGAAATCTGGACAATCAAGCATTCTACGAGTTGGATAAAGTGTTTCTAGATTCCCTTATCAAGAGTTCAAGTGATAGTGTGAAATTAGCCTTTAAACACAGTGCTCAGTGTAAAATACTTCTGCAAAACAGTGTTTGTGTTGATAAGTGGCACACCATTCGTGATTTTGTATATCAACTTCTTAGTGAAACTGACAAAGCCCAAAAAAGAAGGTTAAATGCCAAATTAAATGCTCTGTTTGACGAGAGTTACTGGACCATATTGAGTGATCCATATTTGTTCATAAACTTATCATCTTATGATCTACAGACAAATGAGAAACTTGTTCTTGTTTTTGGTAGGAAGTTTTCTATCACTCAACGGTGTGTTAATCCGCTTACTATTGCTAAAGGTTTAATCAACCTGGAAAAGAATAAGTCGTCAGATGTTACACATGAATATATTTCCATAGCTAAAGGTTGTAGACATAGTGTTTTATATAAGAAATTTGTTTCTAACATTCCAAAAAGATTTGAAACAGCCTTGATAAACTTGAAAAGAAATAAGAATATCCATATTACCAAGGCTGATAAGTCTAATGCTATTGTAATTTTGGATAAAAGTGACTACAATTATAAGATGAATTCATTACTTAGTGATGAAAGCACGTATTGTGAGCTTACGAAAGATCCCCTGGAAAATATTAATAAGTTATCTAATTCCAAAATGATGATGTTATTGAAAAAGAACCCCGATCTCATCAAACAGCTCTCTCAAATCAATCCCACTTTACCTTATATGTATGGATTGATCAAAACACACAAGCTTAACAATCCATTACGTCCTATCGTGAGTTCTGTGGGTTCTGTTACTTACAAATTATCCAAATGACTGGTAAAGATGCTATCCCCTCTTACAGGCCAAATATCTAATTCACATATACACAATATCAGTGATTTAATTGATAAACTCAAGAAACACAATGAACCTTGCGAATTAATAAGTTTTGATGTAAATTCACTGTTCACTAGAGTACCTGTGAAAGACCTACTTTCATTTCCTAAAGATAAATTACAACTGTTAGATTTAACTATTGAACATGATACTTTCCTCAAATTGATAGAGTTATGCGTAACTGACAATGTGTTTAGAGCAAATGGGAAGTTCTACAAGCAAATATTTGGCATGAGCATGGGTAATTGTCTTTCTGCTCCTCTAGCCTGTATTTATATGGAGTTTTTGAGTCTAGATTACTACCCAATATAGTGGACTTTATTCCTCCATGGTATAGATATGTAGATGATGTTCTTTGTCTTTGGCCTAAAAACAGTGACCCATTGGAATTTTTAGACAAGCTTAATGATATTGTCCCAATTATCACATTCAAAATTGAAAGAGAAATAAATGGATCCCTTCCATTCCTTGATATGCTTATCATGAGAAATGGCCAAAACTACAAATTTAAGGTATACAGAAAGCCCACACAGGTAGACAGTTTCATTCACTTTTTATCGAATCACCTGGAGTCTACCAAAATGTCAGTTTTTTCTGCTATGTTCTTAAGATGTCTGCGTATTTGTGACTCTGAATTTATTGACGATGAATTGAAACACATTCGTTCCATTGCACAGAAACTCGGGTACCCTTCTGTGTTTGTTGATCGTTGTTTTAAAAGGGCTAAAAAATCCTTTCATTCCTCTCAAACCAGACAAGTTCCTACACTTAAGAATATTTTGACTCTGCCCTATCGTAATGAATTTGTCCCGTTAGTTCGGTCCCTCAAGCTACTAAATATTAATGTTGTTTTCAAGTATGACTCAACCATTACCAATATGTTAATAAGAAATAACCCAAGTTTGAATGTAAATGGAAGTGTTTATTGTATTCCATGTAGCAAATGTAATTGTAATTATGTAGGACAGACAGGAAAAACACTGCAGCTCAGAATCAAACAACATAAGTACAATATCAGAACAGCATCTGAAAGCAGTGCCTTGTTCGTTCATGTTAGGAATAATAATCATCCCATTGCTTGGGAAAAAAGCTTAGAAGTATTTAAACCATCTTGTGTCACAGAAAGACTTCTGGTTGAAGCTAGTTTGATTAAGGAATTAAAATCAATAAACCTCAGTTATGGTCAGTTCAAAACTGATTATATGTTACATAAATTTATTTGTCAGTGGCCCAAGGTTAAAAATGCTTTGAAAACCTTTGATCTAGATGTATGATAGTTACTTAGTGGGTCCCTTATTTTTGACCTGACCTGACTAGTCACATCACCCCCCTTCTCTTAAGCTCCTCTACGTGTGTGTTGGTGTGGGGATTAGTGGATGACATCATTATGACCTGACCTCATGTTTTAAAGGTCACCCTGTATATTTAAGCCTCTCTCTGTCCATGTAATCCAGTTGCCTCTGAAGATGTTTTGAATAAGGACGAAAGCTAAGGTGCTCCGTTGTTTCCCTTTTCCCGTGTGATTTTATCAAGATATATATATATATATATATATATATATATATATATATATATATATATATATATATATATATATATATAAAAAGTATATATATATATATATATATATATATATATATATATGCAAGTAAATCACTGTGGGTGCGCGTGATCTAGGTATATATGATAACCATATGAAAGAAGAAGAAACGAATTCAAGCGCCGTGTAATTCACATCTTCAGGTGAGTACAGATGTGAATTGGCACGAAAGTGCTTTGGGAACTTGCAAGCTTTTCTTTCTTCCTTGTGGTTATCGTATATATATATATATATATATATATATATATATATATATATATATATATATATATATATATATATATATATATATATATATATATATATATATATATATACTATAATTCCTTCACAGGTCGTTTGGCTGTGAGTCGATGGTTGCTCCAGGAAATCCCTCCAGTGCTTGGCTGAATGTCTGAGAACACTGCGGCTCCTGAGGTTTACCCCGTCATCTTGCCACATGCCAGACTGCCTAATATACCACCGTCTGTCACCTGTTCCCCTTGCAACCATAACGGCCTGGGACACATATGTCATCCTTTAAATTATATTTTAAATTTGTAATTCCTCTGCTCCTTTGTAGCTGAGGCTGCCGCAGTGCGTATCTGTCTGTTACCCCACTGTGGCGTCCTCTTCCCTAATCTCAAGGTTTTTAGTTTTCCCAAACCAAGAGCATTGTGCCTGTTGACAACCCTGTTCAACACACCGGCTGTAATTACCAGGAATCTAGTAAACTTAAGCATATGTCAGTTAACTCCTGGTGCACCGAAGCTTCTCAAGGCTTTAATGTAATTATTCAAGTTGTGCTTCATCTCTTCACGCCTGTGATGGTCTGCAGACTCGGCTCTTATCAAGGAATGATTGTTACTTCTAATATTTTCCAAGACATCAATACTTGTTGAAATATAAACTTTGTTACATATTATACACCCACCCACTCACACATACACCCACCCACACACCCCCCCCACACACACCCGCACACCCCCGCACACACATACACCCCCCCACACACACCCGCACACACACACACACACCTCCCCCACACACCCCCCACACACCCCCCTGCACACACACACCTGCCCACCCCCTGCACACACACACACCCGCACACCCACACACACACACACACATACACCTCCCCCACACACACACCCACACACACCCGCACACCCCCGCACACACACACAAATACATGTCCTGAAAATAGAAATGTAAACAGACTAAAATGTTCATAAAAAGAGAGAAAATATACACTCTGGATTCCCATCTCACAATTCCCTTTTATACGACCAAGAAAAACTGGGTACGTGTGGTGAAGCGCTGCAGCTGCAACTCCAAACGACTTGGCGAACTGTAATCAACGTGCTCTGAGCGTTCCTAACTTAACCGTAAAAATCCCTTAACACACTCTTTGAAAAAGCATACTTTTTTGTATACATTAAAACTTTTTCACGTGGGAAGCCAAAGAGTTGAGCTGAGGAGAAAATATTGGGTAGAAACAGACGAAAAAACTGGAGATGAAATAAAACTTCTACACCCACAGGTAAATGATAGGCAAACTATATAGGAAAACACTGTCTATGTTACTATGGATCAAGACTCAATGAACGAAGATACTTAGAATAATAGAAGTTTGTATTAAGTCACAATCACATCAATATACTACCAGCTCACTTGAGTATGTTTATATCCCAATATTATTAATTAACGATTTAGAATTATGCTATCTAATCAATATAGAATATTATATTATTATATAAGTAAGACACTACGACGATGCAGTGCACACATACACACACACACACACACAGGGGCAAACATGCATATTTATGAAAATATATTCGTATCATTTTAAGTGCACATGATCCAAATATCTGCTGATAACCACAAGGAAAAAAGACAACACGAAGTTCCCAAGCGCTTTCGTGTAATGCATATCTTCAGGGGAGAGTACAGACCGGATGAGTAGTTAATAACAAGGCCACTGTAATATACAGTAAAAGGTCAAGGGTACTTTAAGTTCAGTCCAATATTATAGATATATTCAAATACCTCATCTATGAATTCTGGACTGCATATTCGTAGAGGACGTAAAAACATTCATTGACGTGGAATTTGAATATACAGGTATCTATAATATTGGATTGAACTTAAAGTACCCAAGATCGTTTGTAGACAAATGCCTTAATGTCGCTAAGAATTTTTTTATAGAACTGATCCTAAGCCTCCTCAAGACAAAAAGAATCTCTTAGTATTACCATCATGATGATTTTGCGTTAAAGAATCACTGGAAATTGTCCATAAGACAACGTCGACCTGCCTCCACCCCCACCAAAATCACAAACATCTGTAGCCGTTTAATCACAACATAATTATAACAATCGAGGAATTTATTATTTGCGTGACAAAAATAAAATTAACCAATTATTAATTTGTGAATATCGTGCTCCAATGGATACATTTAATATTGTAAATAAATACAAAAGGTGGAAAAATTTTCTTTATTTGTAAATCATTAATTATCAATGATATGTTAAAGCTATAAAATTCATTACTAACATAAAGTGACACTGGCATAACTTCACAGATACATGATACTTAAAAAGTGTGCCTTCTGACCTCTCTCCCTAGATTCTGAAATCGATCTTCTTCTATATCATGTTGGTAATGACTTTATAACCACACTCGTAAACATGCCAGTCGGTAATAGGGGTTTCTCTCTCTCTCTCTCTCTTTCCTTATTAACTGTTCTTTTCATCCTCTCCCTCTCACCCACTTCCTTTATCTCTATATCACTCTGGCTTTTGTTCTTGTTCCTATAATTGTGTTAAGCACGTCAGGTAGAGCTACTTCGACTGTTACCCGGTAGTGCAGGGAAAACTAATTGTGATTTACAGCCACACTAACACTCCTTCATAGTTTTTTGTCACATGTTTTTTTCTCTGAGAGTTATATACTTAATTTATAGTTCGAGAGTCATTCTATTCAAGCCATGATATTAATGACTGTACACATTATAATACTCGTCAGTACATCAGACACAAGACTGTAAATCAGAGCAAAAATAATGAGGTTATTATTCAAGGTTTACGGACTGTGACTTCATGATGTAATAATGTTATTTGGCCTACCATAATATTTTTTTTTTAAACTTATATTGTCATTAATTCTTCTCATATTTTAAACTTACTAATTACATTATAGGAAACTGTATAATGTTTAAATGTTGTAATATTTATCTTAATTATACAGTGTTTCCTTTCAAGACAACAGTAACTACCGGGTTATGGAGGAGCAGCGTGAGTGTAGTGAGGGAAGGAATACCAGAGAGGAAAGACAGTTTGGCCATAATGTATTAACTAATTTCATGCATCTCACACACACACACACACACACACACACACACACACACACACACACACACACATACACACTATAGGAAACATATTGTTCAAGATGTCGTGTTAAGTTATAATATCGTCTTCATCGTGTTAGTCAAATTGGGGAGGAAAATACATGTTTTTGTCTCAGACGAATAATATATCACTAACTGTAAACGGGAAATATTTAAACACTTACGAAACTGATTAAATTTGTTTTATTAATGATGTTCAGAAGAGTATTGCAGGTGAAAGTGGTCCCGTACGACTCTGCAGAAGAAGTAATTTATTAACGAAAAGTGAAAAGTTGTGGAATGTTTTGTATCCCCTCTAGAGCAAAGTCCTCCATTTTATTTGGCTAGGGGGAAGTCGGCCATATACAGAAAGCGCATAGATATGAATTTATTTGTTAAGGTTAGGTCACTGGCTTTGTCACACGAGATGTATTGATTTTTACACCGAGAAAGACAGGACCCCGAAATTCCGGTGGTTCAGGAGATCAGCTCAAGGTTTATGTCTGACTTTACAGGTCAGTCTGCTCATTCGTTGTCATAGATGGTGTATGGAGCGGATGTCTGTCTCTGGGAGTGGAGTTAGTGGTTTCAGCCCACTCTTAAAAGGTAATTCTTAACAAATACACTATTTTATATTTTATCATGAAAAATAATGCATCTGTGAGTATTTACACTGAGTGGTAATGTTAAACTTTAATTTATACTACAGGAAATATGTCATTGAAAAACAAAAAGAAAGATTTTTACCAAACACCACATGTACTATTGTTAAACCTTAGCCTGGTGTAACTTTGGCAACGAGCACAATACTACACTACGGCCACAGTACACACCATGTGGATATTG
>NW_024740938.1:0-22572 GCF_018991925.1 Homarus americanus | reverse complement strand
CGAGCATAAAAAAGTCCCCTGATCGAGTATAACAAAGTCCCCTTCTCGAGTATAACAAAGTCCCTAGATCGAGTATAAGAAAGGCCCCTCATCGAGTATAAAAAAGTCCATTGGTCAAGTATAAAAAAGTCCCCTGGTCGAGTATAACAAATTCCCCTGATCGAGTATAACAAAGTCCCCTGATTAATTATAAAAAAGTTCCCTGGTCGAGTATACCAATGTTCCCTGATCGAATATAACAAAATCCCCTGGTCGAGTATAACAAAGCCCGCTCATCGAGTATAACAAAGGCCCCTAATCGAGTATAACAAAGTCCCCTGATTGAGTATAACAAAGTCCCTTGATCGAGTATAACAAAGTCCTCTGGTTGAGTATAACAAAGTCCTCTGGTCGAGTATAAAAAAATAACCTGATCGAGTATAACAATGTCGCCTTCTCGAGTATAACAAAGTCCCTAGATCGAGTATAACAAAGGCCCCTCATCGAGTATAACAAAGTCCATTGGTCAAGTATAAAAAAGTCCCCTGGTCGAGTATAACAAAGTCCCCTGATCGAGTATAACAAAGTCCCCTGATCGAGTTTAGCAAAGTCCCCTGATCGAGTATAACAAAGCCTCCTGATCGAGTATAACAACGTCCCCTGATCGAGTATAACAAAGCCCCCTGCTCGAGTATAAGAAAGTCATTTGATCGGGTATAACAAAGGCCCCTGATCGAGTATAGCAAAGTCCTCTGGTCGAGTATATAAAAGTAACCTGATCGAGTATAACAAAGTCGCCTTCTCGAGTATAACAAAGTCCCCTGGTCGAATATAACAAAGAACTCTGGGAGAGTATAACAAAGTCCCCTGGTCGAAAATAACAAAGTCCCCTTTTCCTAGTATAAAAAAGCCCCCTGATCGAGTATAACAAAGTCCCCTGGTCGAGTATAACAAAGTCCCCTGATTGAGTATAACAAAGTCCCCTGATCGAGTATAACAAAGTCCTCTGGGTGAGTATAACAATGTCCCCTGATTGAGTATAACACATCCCCTGATCGAGTAAAAGAAAGTCCTATGGTCGAGTCTAAAAACTCCCCTGATCGAGTATAACAAAGTCCCCTTCTCGAGTAAAACAAAGTCACTAGATCGAGTATAACAAAGGCCCCTCATCGAGTATAACAAAGTCCATTGGTCAAGTATAAAAAAATCCCCTGGTCGAGTATAACAAATTCCCCTGATCGGGTATAACAAAGTCCCCTGATTAATTATAAAAAAGTTCCCTGGTCGAGTATACCAATGTTCCCTGATCGAATATAACAAAGTCCCCTGGTCGAGTATAACAAAGCCCCCTCATCGAGTATAACAAAGGCCCCTAATCGAGTATAACAAAGTCCCCTGATTGAGTATAACAAAGTCCCATGATCGAGTATAACAAAGTCCCCTGATCGAGTATAACAAAGTCCCCTGATCGAGTAATACAAACTTCCCTGATCGAGTATAACATACCCCACCTAATCGAGTATAACAAAGTCTCCTGGCCCAGTATAACAAAGTCCCCAGATCGAGCATAACAAAGTCCCCTGATCGAGTATAACAAAGTCCCCTGCTCGAGTATAAGAAAGTCCCCTGATTGAGTATAACAATTTCCCCTGATCGAGTACTACAAAGTCCTCTGGTTGAGTATACCAAAGGCCCTGATTGAGTATAAAAAAGTCCCCTGATCGCATATAACAAAGTCCGCTGGTCGAGTATAACAAAGTCCCTGATCGAGTGTAACAAAGGCCCCTCATTGAGTATAACAAAGTCCATTGGTCAAGTATATAAAAGTCCCCTGGTCGAGTATAACAAAGTCCCCTAATCGAGTATAACAAAGTCCTCTGGTCGAGTATAAAAAAGACCCTGATCGAGTATAACAAAGGCCCCTCATCGAGTATAACAAAGTTCATTGGTCAAGTATAAAAAAGTCCCCTGGTCGAGTATAACAAAGCCTCCTGATCGAGTATAACAAAGTCCCCTGGTCGAGTATAACAAAGGCCCCTCATCGAGTATAACAAAGTCCATTGGTCAAGTATAAAAAAGTTCCCTGGTCGAGTATACCAATGTTCCCTGATCGAATATAACAAAGTCCCCTTTGTCGAGTATAACAAAGCCCCTTCATCGAGTATAACAAAGGCCCCTAATCGAGTATAACAAAGTTCCCTGATTGAGTATAACAAAGTCCCATGATCGAGTATAACAAAGTCCTCTGGTTGAGTATAACAAAGTCCCCTGATCGAGTATAACACATCCCCTGATCGAGTATAGCAAAGTCCTCTGGTTGAGTATAGAAAAGTAACCTGATCGAGTATAACAAAGTCGCCTTCTCGAGTATAACAAAGTCCCTAGATCGAGTATAACAGAGGCCCCTCATCGAGTATAACAAAGTCCATTGGTCAAGTATAAAAAAGTCCCCTGGTCGAGTATAACAATGTCCCCTGGTCGAGTATAGCAAAGTCCCCTGATCGAGTATAACAAAGCCTCCTGATCGAGTATAACAAAGGGCCCTGATCGAGTATTACATATCCCCTGCTCGAGTATAACAACGTCTCATGGCCCTGTATAACAAAGTCCCTAGATCGAGCATAACAAAGTCCCCTGATCGATTATAACAAAGTCCCCTGGTCGAGTATAACAAAGGGCCCTGATCGAGTAAGACAAAGTCCCCTAATCGAGTGTAACAAAGTCCCCTGATCCTAGTATAATAAAGCCCCCTGGACGAGTATAACAAAGTGCTCCGTTCGAGTATAACAAAGTCCCCTGATCAAGTATAACAAAGTCCCCTGGTCCAGTATGAAAAAGTCCCCTGATCGAGTATAACATATCCACCTGATCGAGTATAACAAAGTCTCCTGGCCCAGTATAACAAAATCCCCAGATCGAGCAGAGCAAAGTCCCCTGATCGATTATTACAAAGTCCCCTGACCGAGTATAACAAAGGCCTCTGGGCGAGTATCACAAAGTCCCCTGGTCGAGAATAACAAAGTCCCCTGATCCTAGTATACAAAGCCCCCTGGACGAGTATAACAAAGTCCCATGATCGAGTATAACAAAGGCCCCTCATCGAGTATAACAAAGGCCCCTGATCGAGTATAACAAAGGCCCCTCATCAGTATAACAAAGTCCATTGGTCAAGTATTAAAAAGTCCCCTTGTCGAGTATAACAAAGTCCCCTGATCGTGTATAACAATGTCCCCTGGTGGGGTATAGCAAAGTCCCCTGATCGAGTATAATAAAGCCTCCTCATCGAGTATAACAAAGTCCCCTGATCGAGTATAACGAAGACCCCTGCTCGAGTATAAGAAAGTCCCCTGATCGAGCATAACAAAGTGCCCTGGTCGAGTATAACAATGTCCCCTGATTGAGTATAACAAAGTCCCCTGATCGAGTATAACAAAGTCCTCTGGGTGAGTATAACAATGTCCCCTGATCGAGTATAACACATCCCCTGATCGAGTAAAAGAAAGTCCTATGGTCGAGTATAAAAAAGTCCCCTGATCGAGTATAACAAAGTCCCCTTCTCGAGTATAACAATGTCCCTAGATCGACTATAACAAAGTCCATTGGTCAAGTATAAAAAAGTCCCCTGGTCGAGTATAACAAATTCCCCTGATCGAGTATAACAAAGTCCCCTGGTAAATTATAAAAAAGTTCCCTGGTCGAGTATACCAATGTTCCCTAATCGAATATAACAAAGTCCTGGTCCGAGGAAGCCTGCTCTAATAGCCTCTCATCAGAGTATAACAAGCAGCCCCTAATCGAGTATAACGAAAAGTCCCCTATTGATTGAGGGTATAACAAAGTCCATGATCGAGTATAACAAAGTCCTCTGGTTGAGTATAACAAAGGTCCTGATCCGAGTATAGCTGCCCTCCCCTGATCAGGTGGCAAGTCCTCTGGTCAGGTATAAAAAAGTAACCTGATCGTGCCGTCAGCCTTCTCAGTAAACAGTCCTAGATCCGAAATTATAACAAAGGCCCCTCGCCGAGGTATAACAAGTCCATTGGTCAAGTATAAAAAAGTCCCCTGATCGAGTATATAAGTCCCTGATCGAGTATAGCAAAGTCCCCTGATCGAGTATAACAAAGCCTCCTGATCGAGTATAACAAAGTCCCCTGATCGAGTATAACAAAGCCCCCTGCTCGAGTATAAGAAAGTCATTTGATCAGGTATAACAAAGGCCCCTGATCGAGTATAGCAAAGTCCTCTGGTCGAGTATAAAAAAGTAACCTAATCGAGTATAACAAAGTCGCCTTCTCGAGTATAACAAAGTCCCCTGGTCGAATATAACAAAGAACTCTGGGCGAGTATAACAAAGTCCCCTGGTCGAAAATAACAAAGTCCCCTTATCCTAGTATAACAAAGCCCCCTGATCGAGTATAACAAAGTCCCCTGATCAAGTATAACAAAGCCCCCTCATCGAGCATAACAAAGGCCCCTAATCGAGTATAACAAAGTCCCCTGATTGTGTATAACAAAGTCCCCTGATCGAGTATAACAAAGTCCTCTGGTTGAATATAACAAAGTCCCCTGATCGAGTATAACATATCCCCTGATCGAGTAAAACAAAGTCCTCTGGTCGAGTATAAAAAAGTCCCCTGATCGAGTATAACAAAGGCCCCTCATCGAGTATAAAAAAGTCCATTGGTCAAGTATAAAAAAGTCCCCTGGTCGAGTATAACAAAGCCTCATGATCGAGTATAACAAAGTCCCCTGGTCGAGTATAACAAAGTCCCCTAATCGAGTATAACATATCCCCTGCTCGAGTATAACAAAGTCCTCTGGTTGAGTATAAAAAAGGCCCCTGATCGAGTATAACATATCCCCTGATCGAGTAAAACAAAGTCCCCATATCGAGCATAGCAAAGTCCCCTGATCGATTATAACAAAGTCCCCTGACCGAGTATAACAAAATTCCCTGATCGAGTATAACATACCCCACCTGATCGAGTATAACAAAGCCTCCGGATCGAGTATAACAAAGTCCCCTGGTCGAGTATAACAAAGTCCCCTAATCGAGTATAACATATCCCCTGCTCGAGTATACCAAGTACCCTGATTGTGTATAACAAAGTCCCCTAATCGAGTAAAACATATCCCCTGCTCGAGTATAACAAAGTCCCCTGATTGTGTATAACAAAGTCCCCTGATCGAGTATAACAAAGGCCTCTGGGCGAGTATAAAAAAGTCCCCTGGTCGAGAATAACAAAGTCCCCTGATCCTAGAATAACAAAGCCCCCTGGACGAATATAACAAAGTCCCTTGATCGAGTATAACAAAGTCCCCTGATCGAGTATAACAAACTTCCCTGATCGAGTATAACATACCCCACCTGATCGATTATAACAAAGTCTCCTGGCCCAGTATAACAAAGTCCCCAGATCGAGCATAACAAAGTCCCCTGATCGAGTATAACAAAGCCCCCTGCTCGAGTATAAGAAAGTCCCCTGATTGAGTATAACAGTAATGTCCCCTGATGGTATAACAAAGTCCTCTGGTTGAGTATAACAAAGTCCTGATCGAGTATAAAAAGGGTCCTGATCATATGTAAGTCGCTGGTGTAGTATAACAAAGTCCTGATCGAGGTGTAACAAAGGCCCCTCATTGAGTATAACAAAGTCCATTGGTCCAAGTATAAAAAAGTCCCTGAAGAATTACAAGGAGTATAACAAAATTACCTGATCCCAGTATAACAAAGTCCACTCTGGTCAGTATATAAAAAAGTCCCCTGATGGAGTATAACAAAGTCCCCTACTAGAGTATAACAAAGTCCCCAGATCGAGTATAACAAAGGCCCCTCATCAAGTATAACAAAGGACCCTCATCAAGTATAACAAAGTCAATGGTCAAGTATAAAAAAATCCCCTGGTCGAGTATAACAAAGTCCTCTGATCGAGTATAACAAAGTCCCCTGATCTAGAATAACAAAGCCCCCTGGACGAGTATAACAAAGTCCCCTGATCGAGTAAAACAAAGTCCTCTGGTCGAGTATAAAAAGTCCCCTGATCGAATATAACAAAGGCCCCTCATCGAGTATAACAAAGTCCATTGGTCAAGTATAAAAAGTCCCCTGGTCGAGTATAACAAAGCCTCCTGATCGAGTATAACAAAGTCCCCTGGTCGAGTATAACAAAGGCCCCTCATCGAGTATAACAAAGTCCATTGGTCAAGTATAAAAATGTCCCCTGGTCGAGTATAACAAATTCCCCTGATCGAGTATAACAAAGTCCCCTGATAAATTTTAAAAAAGTTCCCTGGTCGAGTATACCAATGTTCCCTGATCGAATATAACAAAGTCCCCTGGTCGAGTATAACAAAGCCCTCTCATCGAGAATAACAAAGGCCCCTAATCGAGTATAACAAAGTCCCCCGATTGAGTATAACAAAGTCCCATGATCGAGTATAACAAAGTCCTCTGGTTGAGTATAACAAAGTCCCCTGATCGAGTATAACATATCCCCTGATCGAGTATAGCAAAGTCCTCTGGTCGAGTATAAAAAAGTAACCTGATCGAGTATATATAGAAGTCTAGCCTTCTCGAGTATATGAGTCCTAAGATCAGGTATAAGAAAGGCCCCTCATTGAGTATAACAATGTCCATTTGTCAAGTATAAAAAGTCCCCTGGTTCGTGTATAACAAAGTCCCCTCATCGAGTATAACAAAGTCCCTGATCGAGGTATAGCGAGTCCCTGGTCACGAAGGTATATACGAAAAGCTATATCGCCGAGGTATAACAAAGTCCCCTGATCGAGTATAACAACAAAAGCCTCTTAATAGAATATAAGAAGTCCCCTGATCGAGTATAACAAAGTCCCCTGATCGAGTATAACTAAGGCCCCTGATCGAGTATAACAAAGGCCCCTCATCGAGTATAACAAAGTCCATTGGTCAAGTATAAAAAAGTCCCCTGGTCGAGTATAACAAAGTTCCCATGATCATGTATAACAATGTCCCCAGGTCGAGTATAGCAAAGTCCCCTGATCGAGTATAACAAAGCCTCCTGATCGAGTATAACAAAGCCCCCTGGTCGAGTATAACAAAGGCCCCTGGTCAAGTATAACAAAGTCCCCTGATCGAGTATAACATATCCCCTGCTCGAGTATAACAACGTCTCCTGGCCCTGTATAACAAAGTCCCCAGATCGAGCATAACAAAGTCCCCTGATCGATTATAACAAAGTCCCCTGGTCGAGTATAACAAAGGTCCCTGATCGAGTAAGACAAAGTCCCCTAATCGAGTATAACAAAGTCCCCTGATCCTAGTGTAACAAAGCCCCCTGGACGAGTATAACAAAGTCCCCCGATCGAGTATAACAAAGTCCCCTGATCAAGTATAACAATGTCCCCTGGTCGAGTATAGCAAAGTCCCCTGATTGAGTATAATATATCCACCTGATCGAGTATAACAAAGTCTCCTGGCCCAGTATAACAAAGTCCCCAGATCGAGCAGAGCAAAGTCCCCTGATCGATAATTACAAAGTCCCCTGACCGAGTATAACAAAGGCCTCTGGGCGAGTATAACAAAGTCCCCTGGTCGAGAATAACAAAGTCCCCTGATCCTAGTATACAAAGCGCCCTGGACGAGTATAACAAAGTCCCCTGATCGAGTATAACAAAGTCCCCTCATCGAGTATAACAAAGGCCCCTGATCGAGTATAACAAAGGCCCCTCATCGAGTATAACAAAGTCCATTGGTCAAGTATAAAAAAGTCCCCTGGTCGAGTATAACAAAGACCCCTGGTCGTGTATAACAATGTCCCCTGGTCGAGTATAGCAAAGTCCCCTGATCGAGTATAACAAAGCCTCCTCATCGAGTATAACAAAGCCCCCTGCTCGAGTATAAGAAAGTCCCCTGATCGAGTATAACAAAGTCCCCTGGTCGAGTATAACAAAGTCCCCTGATTGAGTAATGCAAAGTCCCCTGATCGAGTATAACAAAGTCCTCTGGGTGAGTATAACAATGTCCCCTGATCGAGTATTACACATCCCCTGATCGAGTAAAAGAAAGTCCTATGGTCGAGCATAAAAAAGTCCCCTGATCGAGTATAACAAAGTCCCCTTCTTGAGTATAACAAAGTCCGTAGATCGAGTATAACAAAGGCCCCTCATCGAGTATAACAAAGTCCATTGGTCAAGTATAAAAAAGTCCCCTGGTCGAGTATAACAAATTCCCCTGATCGAGTATAACAAAGTCCCCTGATTAATTATAAAAAAGTTCCCTGGTCGAGTATACCAATGTTCCCTGATCGAATATAACAAAGCCCCCTGGTCGAGTATAACAAAGCCCCCTCATCGAGTATAACAAGGCCCCTAATCGAGTATAACAAAGTCCCCTGATTGAGTATAACAAAGTCCCATGATCGAGTATAACAAAGTCCTCTGGTTGAGTATAACAAAGTCCCCTGATCGAGTATAACATATCCCCTGATCGAGTATAGCAAAGTCCTCTGGTCGAGTATAAAAAAGTAACCTGATCGAGTATAACAAAGTCGCCTTCTCGAGTATAACAAAGTCCCTAGATCGAGTATAACAAAGGCCCCTCATCGAGTATAACAAAGTCCATTGGTCAAGTATAAATAAGTCCCCTGGTCGAGTACAACAAAGTCCCCTGATCGAGTATAACAAAGTCCCCTGATCGAGTATAGCAAAGTCCCCTGATCGAGTATAACAAAGCCTAATGATCGAGTATAACAAAGTCCCCTAATCGAGTATAACAAAGCCCTCTGCTCGAATATAAGAAAGTCCCCTGATCGAGTATAACAAAGTCCCCTGATCGAGTATAACAAAGGCCCCTGATCGAGTATAACAAAGCCCCTCATCGAGTATAACAAAGTCCATTGGTCAAGTATAAGAAAGTCCCCTGGTCGAGTATAACAAAGTCCCCTGATCGTGTATAACAATGTCCCCTGGTCGAGTACAGCAAAGTCCCCTGATCGAGTATAACAAAGCCTCCTGATCGAGTATAACAAAGTCCCCTGATCGAGTATAACAAAGCCCCCTGCTCGAATATAAGAAAATCCCTTGATCGAGTATAACAAAGGCCCCTAATCGAGTAGAACAAAGGCCCCTCGTCGAGTATAACAAAGTTCATTGGTCAAGTATAAAAAAGTCCCCTGGTCGAATATAACAAAGGCCTCTGGGCGAGTATAACAAAGTCCCCTGGTCGACAATAACAAAGTCCCCTTATCCTAGTATAACAAAGCCCCCTGGACGAGTATAACAAAGTTCCCTGATCGAGTATAACAAAGTCCCCTGATCGAGTAAAACAAAGCCTCCTCATCGAGTATAACAAAGTCCCCTGATCAAGTATAACAAAGCCCCCTGCTTGAGTATAACAAAGTCACCTGATTGTGTATAACAAAGTCCCCTGATCGAGTATTACAAAGTCCTCTGGTTGAGTATAACAAAGTCCCCTGATCGAGTATGACATATCCCCTGATCGAGTAAAACAAAGTCCTCTGGTCGAGTATAAAAAAGTCCCATGATCGAGTATAACAAAGGCCCCTCATCGAAAATAACAAAGTCCATTGGTCAAGTATAAAAAAGTCCCCTGGTCGAGTATAACAAATCCTCCTGATCGAGTATAACAAAGTCCCCTGGTCGAGTATAACAAAGTCCCCTAGTCGAGTATAACATATCCCCTGCTCGAGTATAACAAATTCCCCTGATTGTGTATAACAAAGTCCCCTGATCGAGTATAACAAAGTCCTCTGGATGAGTATAACAAAGGCCCCTGATCGAGTATAACATATCCCCTGATGGGGTAAAAACAAAGTCCACCCAGATCAGGCATACGGAGAAAGTCCTGATCAGTTACCAACAAGAGTCCTGACCGAGTATAACGAGGCCTCTGGGCGAGGTACTCGCTGAGAATCCCTGGTCGAGAATAACCAAGTGCCCTGATCCTAGGTATAACCAGGCCCTAGGCAGGTATAAGCAAAGAGTCACTCTGATCAGGTATATAACAAAGTCCCTGATCAGGTATAACAAAGTTCCTGATCGGTACCAAACTTGCCCCACCTGATCGAATTTATAACAAAGTCACCTGGCCCGGTATAACAAAGTCCCCACAGATCGAGCATAACAAAGTCCCCTGATCGAGTATAACAAAGCCCCCTGCTCGAGTATAAGAAAGTCCCCTGATTGAGTATAACAATGTCCCCTGATCGAATATAACAAAGTCCTCTGGTTGAGTATAACAAAGTCCCTGATCCTGTATAAAAAAGTCCCCTGATCGCATATAACAAAGTCCGCTGGTCGAGTATAACAAAGTCCCTGATCGAGTGTAACAAAGGCTCCTCAATGAGTATAACAAAGTCCATTGGTCAAGTATAAAAAAGTCCCCTGGTCGAGTATAACAAAGTCCCCTAATGGACTATAACAAAGTCCCCTACTAGAGTATAACAAAGTCCCCAGATCGAGTATAACAAAGGCCCCACATCAAGTATAACAAAGTCCATTGGTCAAGTATAAAAAAGTCCCCTGGTCGAGTATAACAAAGTCCCCTCATCGAGTATAACAAAGTCCCCTGATCTAGTATAACAAAGGCCCCAGATCGAGTATAACAAAGGCCCCTCATCGAGTATAACAAAGTCCCCTGATCGAGTATAACAAAGCCGCCCTAATCCAGGTATACCAGGAGTCCCTGGTGAGTATAACCAAAGTCCCCTTATCGGGTATAACAAATTTCCCTTATCGGGGCTATAACCAGTCCCTTATCAGGTATAACAAGTCGGAGATCGAAAGGTATAAAAGGCCCCTGGTCGAGGTATAACAAAGTCTGATCTGAGTAACAAAAGTCCCCTCATCGAGTATAACAAAGGCCTCTGATCGAGTATAACGAAGTCCCCTGATTGAGTATAACAAAGTCCCCTGGTCGAGTATAACAAAGTTTTCTAATCGAGTATAACAAAGGCCCCTGGTCGACTATAACAAATTCCCCTGATCGAGTATAACAAAGCCCCCTCATCGAGTATAACAAAGGCCTCTCATCGAGTATAGCGAAGTCCCCTGATTGAGTATAACAAAGTCCCCTGATTGGGTATAACAAAGTCCTCTGGTTGAGTATAACAAAGTCCCCTGATCGAGTATAACAAAGTCCCCTGATCGCGTATAACAAAGTCCCCTTGTCGAGTATAAGAAAGTCCCCTAATCGAGTATAAAAAGGCCCCTCATTGAGTATAACAAAGTCCATTGGTCAAGTATAAAAACGTCCCCTGGTCGAGTATAACAAAGGCCCCTCATCGAGTATAACAAAGCCCCTGCTCGAGTATAAGAAAGTCCCCTGATTGATTATAACAATGTCCCCTGATCGAGTATAACAAAGTCCCTGATCGAGTATAACAAAGTCCCCTGATCGAGTATACCAAAGCCCCTGATCGAGTATTACAAAGTCCCCTGGTCCAATATAACAAAGACCCTGATCAGGAATTATAAACATTTCCACGTCGGTACTTAACGAAATCTCTGGCCCAGTATAGCAAGTCCCTAGTCCCGAGGCACTTAACAAAGTCCCACTGCACGAGTATATGAAGTCCCTGAATCAGGCATAACAAAGCCCACTTGACGAGTATAACAAATTTCCCTGATCGAGTATAACAAAGTCCCCTGATCGAGTATAACAAAGTCCCTTGGTCCAGTATAACAAAGTCCCCTGATCGAGTATAACATATCCCCTGATCGAGGATAACAACATCTCCTGGCTCAGTAAAGCAAAGTCCCTAGATCGAGCATAACAAAGTCCCCTGATCGATTACAACAAAGTCCCCTAGTCGAGTATAACAAAGTCTCCTGATCGAGTATAACAAAGTCCCCTGATCCTAATATAACAAAGCCCACTAGACGAGTATAACAAAGTCCCCTGAACCGAGTATAACAAAGTCCCCTGATCGAGTATAACAAAGTCCCCGGTGGAGTATAACAATGTCCCTTGGTCGAGTATAACAAAGTTTTCTAATCGAGTAAAACAAAGGCCCCTGCTCGAGTATAACAAAGGCCCCTCATCGAGTATAACAAAGTCCATTGGTCAAGTATAAATAAGTCCCCTGGTCGAGTATTACAAAGTCCCCTGATCGAGAATAACAAAGTCCCCTGGTCCAATCTAACAAAGACCCTGATCGAATATAACATATCCCCTGATCGAGAATAACAAAGTCTCCTGGCCAAGTATAACAAAGTCCCCTGATCGAGTATAACAAAGCCCCCTGGACGTGTATAACAATGTCCCCGGACCGAGTATAACAAAGGCCCTGGTCGAGTATAACAAAGTCCCCTGGTCGAGAATAACAAAGTCCCCTGATCCAAGTAAAACAAAGCCCCCTGGACGAGTATAACAAAGTCCCCTGATCGAGTATAACAAAGTCCCCTGATCGAGTATAACAAAGTCCCTGGTCCAGTATAACAAAGTCCCCTGATCCAGTATAACATATCCCCTGACCGAGTATAACAACGTCTCCTGGCTCGGTATAACAAAGTCCCCAGATCGAGCATAACCAAGTCCCCTGATCGATTACAACAAAGTACCCTGGCCGAGTATAACAAAGTCCCCTGATCGTGTATAACAAAGTCCCTGATCGAGTATAACAAAGTCCCCTGGTCCAATATAACAAAGACCCTGATCGAGTATAACATTTCCCCTGATCGAGTATAACAAAGTCTCCTGGCCCAGTATAACAAAGTCCCCTGATCGAGTATAACAAAGCCCCCTGCACGAGTATAACAAAGGCCTCTGGTCGGGAATAACAAAGTCCCCTGATCTAAGTATAACAAAGCCCACTGGACGAGTATAACAAAGTCCCCTGAACCGAGTTTAACAAAGTCCCCTGATCGAGTATAACATATCCCCTGATCGAGTATAACAAAGTCCCTGGTGGAGTATAACAAAGTCCCCTGGTCGAGTATAACAAACTTTTCTAATCGAGTATAATAAAGGCACCTGGTCGAGTATAACAAAGGCCCCTCATCGAGTATAACAAAGTCCATTGGTCAAGTATAAATAAGTCCCCTGGTCGAGTATAACAAAGTCCCCTGATCGAGCATAACAAAGTCCCCTGGTCGAGTATAGCAAAGTCCCCTGATCGAGTATAACAAAGCCCCCTGCTCGAGTATAACAAAATCCCCTGATCGAGTATAACAAAGGCCCCTAATCGAGTTTAACAAAGTCCCCTAATCTACTATAACAAAGGCGTCTCATCGAGTATAACAAAGTCCCCTGATTGAGTATAACAACGCCGCCTAATCGAGAATAACAAAGTCCCCTGGTCGAGTATAACAAAGTCCCCTGTTCGAGTCTAACAAAGTCTCCTGATCGAGTATAACAAAGTACCCTGATCGAGTAAAACAAAGCCTCCTGATCGAGTATAACAAAGTCCCCTGATCAAGAATAACAAAGCCCCCTGCTCGATTATAAGAAAGTCCCCTGATCGAGTATAACAAAGTCCCCTGGTCGAGTATAACAAAGTCCATTGGTCAAGTGTAAAAAAGTCCCCTGGACGAGTATAACAAAGCCTCCTGGCCCAGTATAACAAAGTCCCCTGATCGATTATAACAAAGTCCCCTGATTGAGTATAACAATGTCCCCTGATCGGATATAACAAAGTCCTCTGGTTGAGTATAACAAAGTCCCTGATTGAGTATAAAAAAGTCCCCAGATCGCATATAACAAAGTCCGCTGGTCGAGTATAACAAAGTCCCTGATCGAGTGTAACAAAGGCCGCTCATTGAGTATAACAAAGTCCATTGGTCAAGTATAAAAAAGTCCCCTGGTCGAGTATAACAAAGTCCCCTGATCGAGTATAACAAAGTCCTCTGGTCGAGTATAAAAAAGTCCCTGATGGAGTATAACAAAGTCCCCTACTAGAATATAACAAAGTCCCCAGATCGAGTATAACAAAAGCCCCACATCAAGTATAACAAAGTCCATTGGTTAAGTATAAAAAGGTCCCCTGGTCGAGTATAACAAAGTCCCCTAATCGAGTATAACAAAGTCCCCTGATCTAGTATAACAAAGGCCCCAGATCGAGTATAACAAAGGCCCCTCATCGAGTGTAACAAAGTCCCCTGGTCGAGTATAACAAAGTCCCCTTATCGAGTATAACAAATTCCCCTTATCGAGTATAACAAAGTCTCCTTATCGAGTATAACAAAGTCCGGTGATCGAGTATAACAAAGGCCCCTGGTCGATTATAACAAAGTCCCCTGATCGAGTATAACCATAGTCCCTTGATCGTTTATAACAAAGTCCCCTGGTCGAGTATAACAAAGTTTTCTAATCGAGTATAACAAAGGCCCCTGGTCGACTATAACAAAGTCCCCTGATCGAGTATAACAAAGCCCCCTCATCGAGTATAACAAAGGCCTCTCATCGAGTATAACGAAGTCCCCTGATTGAGTATAACAAAGTCCCCTGAACGAGTATAACAAAGTCCTCTGGATGAGTATAACAAAGTCCCCTCATCGAGTATAACAAAGTCCCCTGATCGCGTATAACAAAGTCCCCTTGTCGAGTATAAGAAAGTCCCCTAATCGAGTATAAAAAGGCCCCTCATTGAGTATAACAAAGTCCATTGGTCAAGTATAAAAAAGTCCCCAGGTCGAGTATAACCAAAGTCCCCGGATCGAGTATAACAAAGGCCCCTCATCGAGTATAACAAAGCCCCCTGCTCGAGTATAAGAAAGTCCCCTGATTGAATATAACAATGTCCCCTGATCGAGTATAACAAAGCCCCTGATCGAGTATAACAAAGTCCCCTGATCGAGTACACCAAAGCCCCCTGGACGAGTATAACAAAGTCCCCTCATCGAGTATAACAAAGTCCCTGATCGAGTATAACAAAGTCCCCTGGTCCAATATTACAAAGACCCTGATCGAGTATAACATTTCCCCTGATCGAGTATAACAAAGTCTCCTGGCCCAGTATAACAAAGTCCCCTGATCGAGTATAACAAAGTCCCCTGCACGAGTATAACAAAGTCCCCTGATCTAAGTATAACAAAGGCCACTTGACGAGTATAACAAAGTCCCCTGATTGAGTATAACAAAGTCCCCTGATCGAGTATAACAAAGTCCCTTGGTCCAGTATAACAAAGTCCCCTGATCGAGTATAACATATCCCCTGATCAAGGATAACAACATCTCCTGGCTCAGTATAGCAAAGTCCCTAGATCGAGCATAACAAAGTCCCCTGATCGATTATAACAAAGTCCCCTGGTCGAGTATAACAAAGTCCCCTGATCGAGTAAGACAAAGTCCCCTAATCGAGTATAACAAAGTCCCCTGATCCTAGTATAATAAAGCCCCCTGGACGAGTATAACAATGTCCCCCGATCGAGTATAACAAAGTCCCCTGATCAAGTATAACAAAGTCCCCTGGTCCAGTATAACAAAGTTTCCTGATCGAGTATAACATATCCACCTGATCGAGTATAACAAATTCTCCTGGCCCAGTATAACAAAGTCCCCAGATCGGTCATAGCAAAGTCCGCTCATCGATTATAACAACGTCCCCTGACCGAGTATAACAAAGGCCTCTAGGCGAGTATAACAAAGTCCCTGTTCGAGAATAACAAAGTCCCCTGATCCTAGTATAACAAAGCCCCCTGGACGAGTATAACAAAGTACCCTGATCGAGTATAACAAAGTCCCCTGATCGAGTATAACAAAGGTTCCTGATCGAGTATAACAAAGGCCCCTCATCGAGTATAACAAAGTCCATTGGTCAAATATAAAAAAGTCCCCTGGTCGAGTATAACAACGTCCCCTGATCGTGTATAACAATGTCCGCTGGTCGAGTATAAGAAAGTCCCCTGATTGAGTATAATAAAGTCCCCTGATCGAGTATAACAAAGTCCTCTGGTTGAGTATAACAAAGTCCATTGATCGAGTATAAAAAAGTCCCCTGATCGCATATAACAAAGTCCCCTGGTCGAGTATAACAAAGTCCCCTGTTCGAGTCTAACAAAGTCCCCTGATCGAGTATAACAAATTCCCCTGATCGAGTAAAAAAAGCCTCCTCATCGAGTATAACAAAGTCCCCTGATCAAGTATAACAAAGCCCCCTGTTCGAGAATAAGAAAGTCCCCTGATCAAGTATAACAAAGTCCCCTGGTCGAGTATAACAAAGCCCCATCATCGAGTATAACAAAGGCCCCTAATCGAGTATAACAAAGTCCCCTGATTGAGTATAACAAAGTCCCCTGATCGATTTTAACAAATTCCTCTGGTTGAGTATAACAAAGTCCCCTGATCGAGTATAACATATCCCCTGATCGAGTATAACAAAGTCCCTGGTCGTGTATAACAAAGTCCCTGATCGAGTATAACAAAGTCCCCTGATTGAGTATAACAAAGTCCCCTGGTCCAGTATAACAAAGTCCCCTGATCGAGTATAACATATCCCCTGATCGAGTATAACAACGTCTCCAGGCTCAGTATAACAAAGACCCCAGATCGAGCATAACAAAGTCCCCTGATCGATTACAACAAATTCCCCTGTTCGAGTGTAACAAAGTCCCCTGATGGATTATAACAAAGTCCCCAGATCCTAATATAACAAAGCCCACTAGACGAGTATAAAAAAGTCCCCTGATCCGAGTATAACAAAGTCCCCTGATCGAGTATAACAAAGTCCCTGGTGGAGTATAACAAAGTCCCCTGGTCGAGTATAACAAAGTTTTCTAATCGAGTATAACAAAGGCCCCTTGTCGAGTATAACAAAGGCCCCTCATCGAGTATAACAAAGTCCATTGGTCAAGAATAAATAAGTCCCCTGGTCGAGTATTACAAAGTCCCCTGATCGAGAATATCAAAGTCCCCTGGTCCAATATAACAAAGTCCCCGGGCCGAGTATAACAAAGGCCTCTGGTCGAGTATAACAAAGTCCCCTGGTCGAGAATAACAAAGTCCCCTGATCTAAGTATAACAAAGCCTCCTGATCGAGTATAACATATCCCATGATCGATTATAACAACGTCTCCTGGCTCAGTATAACAAAGTCCCCAGATCGAGCATAACAATGTTCCCTGATCGATTACAACAAAGTCCCCTGGTCGAGTATAACAAAGTCCCCTGATCGAGTATAACAAAGTCCCCAGATCCTAATTTAACAAAGCCCACTAGACGAGTATAACAAAGTCCCCTGAACCGAGTTTAACAAAGTCCCCTGATCGAGTATTACAAAGTCCCCAGATCCTAATATAACAAAGCCCACTAGACGAGTATAACAAAATCCCCTGAACGGAGTATAAGAAAATCCCCTGATCGAGTATAACAAAGTCCCTGGTGGAGTATAACAAAGTCCCCTGGTCGAGTATAACAAAGTTTTCTAATCGAGTACAACAAAGGCCCCTGGCCGAGTATAACAAAGGCCCCTCATCGAGTATAACAAAGTCTAGTGGTCAAGTATAAATAAGTCCCCTGGTCGAGTATTACAAAGTCCCCTGATCGAGAATACCAAAGTCCCCTGGTACAATATAACAAAGACCATGATCGAGTATAACATATCCCCTGATCGAGTATAACAAAGTCTCCTGGCCCAGTATAACAAAGTCCCCTGATCGAGTATAACAAAGCCCCCTGGACGAGTATAACAAAGTCCCCGGACCGAGTATAACAAAGGCCTCTGGTCGAGTATAACAAAGTCCCCTGGTCGAGAATAACAAAGTCACCTGATCTAAGTATAACAAAGCCCCATGGACGAGTATAACAAAGTCCCCTGATCGAGTATAACAACGTCTCCTGGCTCAGTATAACAAAGTCCACAGATCGAGCATAACAAAGTCCCCTGATCGATTACAACAAAGTCCTCTGGTCGAGTATAACAAAGTCCCCTGATCGGATATAACAAAGTCCCCAGATCCTAATATAACAAAGCCCACTAGACGAGTATAACAAAGTCCCCTGAACCGAGTTTAACAAGGTCCCCTGATCGAGTATAACATATCCCCTGGTGGAGTATAACAAAGTCCCCTGATCGAGTATAACAAAGTTTTCTAATCGAGTATAACAAAGGCCCCTGGTCGAGTATAACAAAGTCCCCTGATCGAGTATAAGAAAGCCTCCTCATCGAGTATAACAAAGTCCCCTAATCGAGTATAACGAAGCCCCCTGCTCGAGTATAACAAAGTCCCCTGATCGACTATAACAAAGGCCCCTGATCGAGTCTAAACAAGGCCCCTAATCGAGTATAACAAATTCTCCTGATCTACTATAACAAAGGCGCCTCATCGACTATAACAAAGTCCCCTGATTGAGTATAACAAAGCCGCCTAATCGAGAATAACAAAGTCCCCTGGTCGAGTATAACAAAGTCCCTGATCGAGTATAAAAAAGTCCCATGGTCCAGTGTAACAAAGTCCGCTGATCGAGTATAAAAAAGTCCCATGGCCCAGTATAACAAAGTCCCCATATCGAGCATAACAAAGTCCCCTGACCGATTATAACAAAGTCCCCTGGTCGAGTATAACAAAGCTCCCTGGACGAGTATAAAAAAGTCCCCTTATCGAGTATAACAAAGTCCGGTGATCGAGTATAACAAAGGCCCCTTGTCGAGTATAACAAAGTCCCCTGATCGAGTATAAGAAAAGTCCCCTGATCGAGTATAACAAAGTCCCCTGATCGAGTATAACAAAGTCCCTGATCGAGTATAACAAAGTCCCCTGATCGAGTATAACATATCCCCTCATCGTGTATAGCAAAGTCTCCTGGCCCAGTATAACAAAGCCCCAGATCGAGCATAACAAAGTCCCCTGATCGATTATAACATTGTCCCTGACCGAGGATAAGAAAGGCCTCTGGTCGAGTAAAACAAAGTCCCCTGGTCGAGAATAACAAAGTCCCCTCATATTAGTATAACAAAGTTCTCTGGTCGAGTATAAAAAAGTCCCCTGATCGAGTATAACAAAGTACCCTGCTCGCATATAACAAAGTCCCCTGATCGAGTATAACAAAGGCCCCTCATCGAGTATAACAAAAGCCCCTCATTGAGTATAGCAAAGTCCATTGGTCAAATATAGGAAAGTCCATTCGTCAAATATCGGAAAGTCCACTGATCGAGTATGACAAAGTCCCCTGATTAATTATAAAAAAGTCCCCTGGTCGAGTATAACAAAGTTCCCTGATCGAGTATAACAAGGTCCCCTGGTCGAGTATAAGAAAGCCCCCTCATCGAGTATAACAAAGGCCCCTAATCGAGTATAACGAAGCCCCCTGCTTGAGTATAACAAAGTCCCCTGATCGACTATAACAAAGGCCCCTGATCGAGTCTAAACAAGGCCCCTAATCGAGTATAACAAATTCTCCTGATCTACTATAACAAAGGCGCCCCATCGACTATAACAAAGTCCCCTGATTGAGTATAACAAAGCCGCCTAATCGAGAATAACAAAGTCCCCTGGTCGAGTACAACAAAGTCCCCTTATCGAGTATAACAAAGTCTGGTGATCGAGTATAACAAAGGCCCCTGGTCGAGTATAACAAAGTCCCTGATCGAGTATAAAAAAGTCCCATGGTCCAGTATAACAAAGTCCGCTGATCGAGTATAAACAAGTCCCATTGCCCAGTATAACAAAGTCCCCATATCGAGCATAACAAAGTCCCCTGATCGATTATAACAAAGTCCCCTGGTCGAGTATAACAAAGCTCCCTGGACGAGTATAACAAAGTCCCATTATCGAGTATAACAAAGTCCGGTGATCGAGTATAACAAAGGCCCCTTGTCGAGTATAACAAAGTTCCCTGATCGAGTATAACAAAAGTCCCCTGATCGAGTATAACAAAGTCCCCTGATCGAGTATAACAAAGCCCCCTGAACGAGTATAACACAGTCCCCTGATCAAGTATAACAAAGTCCCTGATCGAGTATAAGAAAGTCCCCTGATCGAGTATAACATATCCCATCATCGTGTATAGCAAAGTCTCCTGGCCCAGTATAACAAAGCCCCAGATCGAGCATAATAAAGTCCCCTGATCGATTATAACATTGTCACTGACCGAGGATAACAAAGGCCTCTGGTCGAGTATAACACAGTCCCCTAGTCGAGAATAACAAAGTCCCCTGATACTAGTATAATAAAGTTCCCATGACCGAGTATTAAAATTGTCCCCTGGCCCAGTATAACAAAGTCCCCATATCGAGCATAACAAAGTCCCCTGATCGATTAAAACAAAGTCCCCTGGTCGAGTATAGCAACGGGCCCTGATCGAGTAAGACAAAGTCCCCTAATCGAGAATAACAAAGCCCCCTGACCGAGTATAACAAAGCCCCCTGGACGAGTATAACAAAGTCCCCTGACAGAGTATTACAAAGGCCTCTGGTCGAGTATAACAAAGTCCCCTGGTCGAGAATAACAAATTCCCCTGATCCTAGTATAACAAAGCTCCCTGGACGAGTATAACAAACTCCCCTGATCGATTATAACAAAGTCCACTGATCGAGTATAACAAAGTCCCCTGGTCCAATATAACAAAGTCCCATGATCGAGTATAACTTATCCCCTGATCGAGTATAACAACGTATCCTGGCCCAGTATAACAAAGTCCCCAGATCGAGCATAACAAAGTCCCCTGATCGATTACAACAAAGTCCCCTGGTCGAGTATATCAAAGGGCCCTGATCGAGTAAGACAAAGTCCCCTGATCGAGTATAACAAAGTCCCCTGATCCTAGTATAACAAAGCCCACTAGACGAGTATAACAAAGTCCCCTGAACCGAGTATAACAACGTCCCCTGATCGAGTATAACATATCCCATTGATCGAGTATAACAAAGTCCCTGGTGGAGTATAAAAAAGTCCCCTGGTCGAGTATAACAAAGTTTTTTAATCGAATAAAACAAAGGCCTCTGGTCAAGTATAACAAAGGCCCCTCATCGGGTATAGCAAAGTCCATTGGTCAAGTATAAAAAAGTCCCCTGGTCGAGTACAACAAAGTCCCCTGATCGTGTATAACAATGTCCGCTGGTCGAGTATAGCAAAGTCCCCTGATCGAGTAAAACAAAGCCTCCAGATCGAGTATAACAAAACCCCTGATCGAGTATAACAAAGCCCCCTACTCGAGTATAAGAAAGTCCCCTGATTGAGTAAAACAAAGTCCCCTGATCGAGTATAACAAAGTCCTCTGGTTGAGTATAACAAAGTCCCTGATCGAGTATAAAAAAGTCCCTTGATCGCATATAACAAAGTCCCCTGGTCGAGTATAACAAAGTCCCTGATCGAGTATAACAAAGGCCCCTCATTGAGTATAACAAAGTCCATTGGTCAAGTATAAAAAAGTCCCCCGGTCGAGTATAACAAAGTCCCCTGATTGAGTATAACAAAGTCCTCTGGTCGAGTATAAAAAAGTCCCCTGATGGAGTATAACGAAGTTCCCTACTAGAGTATAACAAAGTCCCCAGATCGAGTATAACAAAGGCCCCTCATCAAGTATAACAAAGTCCATTGGTCAAGTATAAAAAAGACACCTGATCGAGTATAACAAAGTCCCCTGATCGAGTATAACAAAGTCCCCTGATCTAGTATAACCATAGCCCCAGATCGAGTATAACAAAGGCCCCTCATTGAGTATAACAAAGTCCCCTTATCGAGTATAACAAATTCCCCTTATCGAGTATAACAAAGTCCCCTTATCGAGTATAACAAAGTCCGGTGATCGAGTTTTACAAAGGCCCTTGGTCGAGTATAACAAAGTCCCCTGATCGAGTATAACAAAAGTCCCTTGATTGAGTATAACAAATTCCCCTGGTCGAGTATAACAAAGTTTTCTAATCGAGTATAACAAAGGCCCCTGGTCGAGTATAACAAAGTCCCCTGATCGAGTATAACAAAGCCCCCTCATCGAGTATAAAAAAGGGCCCTCATCGAGTATAACAAAGTCCCCTGATTGAGTATAACAAAGTCCCCTGATCGAGTATAACAAAGTCCTATGGTTGAGTATAACAAAGTCCCCTGATCGCGTATAACAAAGTCCCCCTGATCGCGTATAACAAAGTCCCCTGGTCGAGTATAAGAAAGTCCCCTATTCGAGTATAAAAAGGCCCCTCATTGAGTATAACAAAGTCCCCAGATCGAGTATATCAAAGGCCCCTCATCGAATATAACAAAGTCCCCTTATCGAGTATAACAAAGTCCGGTGATCGAGTATAACAAAGGCCCCTGGTCGAGTATAACAAAGTCCCCTGATCGAGTATAACAAAGTCCCCTGGTCAAGTATAACAAAGCCCCCTCAACGAGTATAACAAAGGCCCCTGGTCGAGTATAACAAAGTCCCCTGATCGAGTATAACAAAGTCCCCTGGACAAGTATAACAAAGCCCCCTCATCGAGCATAACAAAGTCCCATGATCGATTATATCAAAGTCCTCTGGTCGAGTATAGCAAAGGGCCTTGACCGAGTAAACCAAAGTCCCCTGATCGAGTATAACAAATTCCTCTAATCGAGTATAACAAAGTCCACTTATCGAGTATAACAAAGTCCCCTGATCGAGTATAACAAAGGCCCCTGGTCGAGTATAACAAAGTCTCCTCATCGAGTATAACAAAAGTCCCCTGGTCGAGTATAATAAAG
>NW_024740937.1:0-1415 GCF_018991925.1 Homarus americanus | reverse complement strand
CACCAGACACTCCCAGGCACACCTCTGACGCTCACAGGTACACCTCTGACACTCCCCACACCTCAGACACTCCCAGGTACACTGACACTGGCAGGTACACCTCTAACACTCCCAGGTACACCTGATACTCCCAGGTACACCTCTGACACTCCCAGGAACATCAATGACACTCCCAGGTACACCCCTGACACTCCCAGGTACACCTCAGACACCCCAGGCACACCTCAGACACTCCCAGGTACACCTCTGACACCCCAGGTACACCTCTGATACTCCCAGGTTATACCCTATACCCCAGGTACACCGCTGACACCCCAGGCACACTGCTGACACTGCCAGGTACACCTCTCACCCATGTACACCTCAGACACTCCCAGATACACCTCTGACACTCCCAGGTAAACCCTGACACTCCCCAGGTACACCCCTGACACTCCCAGAACACCTCCACACTCCCAGGTACACCTCAGACACCCCAGGTACACTCTGACACTGCCAGGTACACCTCTGACACTGACAGGTACACCTCTGACACTCCCAGGAACACCTCCGGATACTCCCAGGTGCACCTCCTGACACCTCCCAGGTACACCTCTGACACCCCAGGTACTCTTCTGACACTCCCTGGTACACCTGACACTCCCAGGTACACCTCATACACTCCCAGGTACACCACTGACACTCTAGGTACACCTCTCTGACACTCCCAGGTACACCCTGACACCCCAGGCACTCCCCACACCCCAGGTACACCCCAGACACCCCAGGTACACCTCTGACACCCCAGGTACACCTCTGACACTCCCAGGTACACCTCAGACACTCCCAGGTACACCTCTGACACTGCCCGGTACACCTCTGACACTGGCAGGTACACCACTGACACCCCCAGGTACACCTCTAACATTCCCAGGTACACCTCCGATACTCCCAGGTACACCTCTGACACTCCCAGGTACAACAATGACACTCCCAGGTACACCCCTAACACTCCCAGGTACACCTCTGACACTCCCAGGTACACCTCAGACACTCCCAGGTACACCTCTGACACTCCAGGTACACCTCTGATACTCCCAGGTATACCCTGACACTCCCAAGTACACCTCGAAACTCTCCTGATTACACCTCTGACCTCCCAGATACACCTCGAGCACTCCCAGATACACCTCTGACACTCCCAAGTACACCTCCGACACTCCCAGTTACCCCTGACACTTCCAGGTACACCTGACACTCCCAGGTACACCCCTAACACTCCCAGGTACACCTCTGATACTCCCAGGTACACCCTCTGATACTCCCAGTTACACCCTGACACTCCCAGCTACACCTCCTGACACTCCCACGTACACCTCTAACTAATCCCAGGTACACCTCTGACACCTCCCCGGTAAACCTCCGTACTCCCAGGT
>NW_024740936.1:0-14281 GCF_018991925.1 Homarus americanus | reverse complement strand
CTCTATCTCTCTCTCTCTCTCTCTCTCTCTCTCTCTCTCTCTCTCTCTCTCTCTCCAGTCTATTTCCCTCGTCTACTCTCTCAATAATATCTTTCTCTCAATCTACATCTCTCTCTCTCTCTTTCTTTCTCTCTCCCAGAATATCAACAGTGAGTAAATATAAATAACCACACGATTTTACAGAATAGGGATATATATGTGTTAGAGAGAGAGAGAGAGAGAGAGAGAGAGAGAGATAAACTAACCATGGGACCTGATCTATCACTCATTTGAACCTAACCTAACCTAACCTCAACTATGCTTACAGAACCATTCCCCTCCGTTCCCCCCCCTCGGCCCCCCAGCCCTTGACTGTAGGAGGAATGGGCGATAGGGCAGGAAAGGTCAACTGGGTGAGTATACACAAGGTCAACAGAGGTCAGGAGCCAAGAGGTACAGATCTCCGTGGGTCATGGTGGTCATACTATATAATTGTACTGTAGAAGGTATTGTTTCTCTCTCTCTCTCTCTCTCTCTCTCTCTCTCTCTCAGATAACCCCCAAGTTTGTTATGACTCTTCCTGGACAGTGTATTTTTATCTTCAAATAGGATATGTTATCGTGTATCTCTTGTTAGAACGAGGGAACAAATAATTTATTGAATAATGGCAGGTTGAGGGAGAGGGCGATGTACTGTACAGAACTAAACAAATAATTTTTTGGAAATACATTGTTTTTAACATTCAGTGCCATAATATTCTGACTTGTACTGTTTAACTATAATCTGCCTACGCTACCGTTCACGGGATGAATATGGGTGCACAATAAACTAGCCGCTGTATGTGGCAAAATTCAAAAGCGGATCCCCGCCTTTTTATTACATACTAGGAAACATCTCACACTCACACACACACGTATAGATGATCAGTAAGGAGGAGCCTCGACCTGAGCCCTGACAGAACGTTACAGGTGTACTATTTCGTCAGGCCGCGGTTAGGAAGTATATGAGAGTGATTTTGGAAGTTATATTTATGTTCCATATAACATATTTATGGTTTATGTGTGTGTGTGTGTGTGTGTGTGTGTGTGTGTGTGTGTGTGTGTGTGTGTGTGTGTGTGTGTGTCTGTCTGTAATTATTATTTAAGTTCAATCATTTTAAACATTTAGTAGTCCATTTTCAATTATAAACGTAAACAAACAAAATCACACAATTATCAGATCAAAATTGTTGCCGAGTTACTCTAAATAACATGCATACATGCTCAACCAATCAATAAACTCTGGGTATTATGACAAATACAAAGATAATTTTAGTAATATATACCAAACAAGCTTATACTATGAACGCCCCCACGCTATGTGCGAAAGTAAAATAATACCCCAAAACCATCGAAAAACCCTGATTAAATCCTTCCCTAACCCAACATAACGTTGGGAATTTAAAATCCGCAAATTCGCTGGATGACCGAAACGATAATAGAGAAGAAAAAAAATAAACGGGGAGGAGGAACACGAACTGGCGGTCCAAGATGGCGGTCCGAGCGGAACACAGTTTTTATTCTTAACACGAACAAGGGAAAACGAAAAGGCTAATATTTAACGAGTGTGTTCCAGCCTTAACACCAAGTTGAGGAAATTTTTTCCCATTAAAGATACAAGATTTTTCATTGTTCCTTTAAAACACAACAACAGCGTCTTACCTGACTCCTCAAGAAGGCGTTGTGCACCCGGTGTCCTGCCACTTTCCTTCACCGTTAAGACACTTAGTAAACACTTCACCATATGTATCCAACTTTTTCCCAGGAGGTCTTCTGTGTGTGATCACAGCGTGTAAATTCATCATATAACGCGCTGCATTAAATTACCAATACAATTAATAAAGTCACAGAGAGCGGTGAGCGTCCATGCACCGCCCCAAGGTGTCGCGCGGCACTGAGTAGTGTCTCGGTTTAGGGAAAGTAATGTTAAAAATATTACCACGACTGAACTCCATGAGTCCAAAACCAATCATTTATTGATGATACGAAGCTACCAAAACTAACCTAACCTTACCGAAATTTCCCAAAGATCATTACGGTATGTTTCGTTACCATACGTTAGCTTCATATCTTCTGCTTTGAGAAAATTTGTGAGATCATCATTCTTGGTTGTGAAATATTTCCAACATTAGTTATCTTTGTTCGAAAGTTCTTTCATCGAATGATTCAATTTGTTTGAAAAAGTTTCGGATGGTCATTGATTCGAAAATCATAGACACTTCAGATCATTAAGGAAAATAAACTTCTTGAATCACAAACTTTCGAAAAATATTTGTTGTGATAACTGATAAGTAGTGAGGAGCCTAGTGAGCAGCCGGCTTCCTCCTATGTGGAGGAAGCCGGCCTTCGACACAAGCTTTGAGTGTTATTTATTAACGTTTAAATGGTTTTTATGAAAGTTCTATTTTATTTATTATGTTTTTAACTTGCAATATTTTATTTTAGTCCTTTAAACATTAAATTTAATTCGGCGAAATACAACCTACGCTGTTGCGTCGCCAGGGATGTAATTACCACAATCAATCAGCCTAGTGTCTCTTAAGAGGTGGCCAACCTTACTACACAAACCATTAAGTTCCTCTCTCGGTATTTGAAAGAGAAGTGATTGTCATATGTAGCGAGAGTTTTCAGCATTATTTGTATGTGTTACAAAACACCAATGTAACTTACGGGACTAACTTACCATCTGTTGATACTGTTATAATGAGACTATGATTGGGATACAAATATTACTGAAAATTATGGACAAATTATTATTTTTTCATTGTATAAAAATTTTGCTTCAAGGTTATGATGACCTTTAAATTTGTATAAGATTAAATTATCTGTTCTATTGATGTAGTACAGCGTTCATGTCAAAATGAACTATTTTATTGGTGTAAAATAATTCATGTGTTCTTATAATATTTATAACTTTTTGTAAGCCCCAGAAGGGGATGGTATAGGTGAGGGTGGGAGTAGTATACTGCATAATCCTTTTGATGTAATAGTTTTATTGTCTATAAAATATTTCAATTTCAATTTCAGTATTTGAACGCCCGAGAAGGTCCTTGGTGAGGCATTCATGAACACATTGTACTTTACAAGTTTGTATATAATAAAAGACGTCTGTGGTTATTGTCGGTTTACATAAGCTGGAGGTGACTGTGGCTTAAGCCTGAGTGTACTGGTCAGGTGAGACCTATTGTAAACGCCACACACCTTGATCCGGGCGAATAATGGCCGTTACACCCTCTGGCTCCCACACACCCTCTGGCTCCCACACACCCTCTGGCTCCCACACACCCTCTGGCTCCCACACACCCTCTGGCCCCCACACACCCTCTGGCTCCCACACACCCTCTGGCTCCCACACACCCTCTGGCTCCCACACACCCTCTGGCTCCCACACACCCTCTGGCTCCCACACATCCTCTGGCTCTTACAAATGATATGGCCTCACACATCCTGTGACCCTCTCACACTCCATGGCCCTCACACACCCTGTAGTCGTCACATACCCTATAACCCTTACACAAATATGGCACTCACACACCCTGTGGCCCTGGCACATGTTGTGACCCTCACACACCCTGTGGCCCTCACACAATCTGTTGCCTTCACACACCCTGTGACCCTCACATACCCTGTGGCCCACACATGCCCTGTGGCCCTCATATACCCTGAGGCCTTCACACACCCTGTGGCCCTCACACAATTTGTTGCCTTCACACACCCTGTGACCTTCACACGCCCTGCGACCTTCACACACCCTGTGACAATCACACACCCTCTGGCCCTCAATCACCCTGTAAACTTGGCACAACCTGTGGCCCACACATATCCTGTGGCCCTCACACACCCTGTGGGCCTAACATGCCCTCTGGCCCTTAGACACCCTATGGCCCTTACACACCCTATAGCCCTCACATATCCTCTGGCCCTCACATACCCTGTTGCCTTCACATACCCTGTTGCCTTCACATACCCTGTGGCCCTCTCACAAACCGTGGCCCTCACACACGCTGTGACCTTAGCACACCCTGTGGCCCTCACAAACCCTGTTGCCTTCACATACCCAGTGGCCTTCACACACCCTGTGGCCCTCACATACCCTGTGGCCCTCACGCACCCTGTTGGCTTCTCATACTCTCTGGACCTGGCCCTTAGACACTCTATGGCCCTTACACACCCTGTGTCCCTCACATATCCTCTGGCTCCTCACACACCGTGTGGCCCTCACACACTCTTTGGCCCTCACACACCCAGATGCTTCTCTCACACACCCCATAGGGCCTCACAGACAAATCCTTCTGTGGGCCTCACATAACCCTATGGGCCTCACATAACCCTGAGGGCCTCACATAACCCTATGGGCCTCACATAACCCTGTGGACCTCACATAACCCTCTGGTCCTCACACACACCCGGTGGTCCTCACGCATCCGGTGTCTCTCACATACCCGGTGGCCCTCTAACACCTGGTGGCCCTCACACAGGATGTGTAAGGGCCACAGGGTGTATGAGTGTTAGTGTGTATGAGGTGCCACACAGAGCGCGTGGGGCTATAGGGTGTGCGAGGGCCACAGGGTGTCTAAGGGCCACAGAGTGTGTGAGGGTCACAGGGTGTGTGAAGGCATCCGGGTACACTGTTAGCCCCAGAGATAAATCCCCGAGTTTCCAGACCCTGCCGCGTGGAGGCCAGTGGTGAGAGGGTCCATTTTTTTTTTTTTTTTTTTTTTTTTTTTTTTTTTTTTTTTTTTTTTATTATTATTTTTAAAGGCTGGGTGGTGGGTGTGGGTGGGAGGAGTCTGGTCCGGCCTTCTGACCTCAGGCCCGACATGGGGGGAAGCGGGTCACCAAGTTGAGGAGGCGACTTATGCCCTGGTCCACCTGATCAGGAAGGCCTGTGAGGGTCACTTCATCACTATTGTCGTTTTTATTGGGAAATTGTATCTTTATTTTGAGCGCTTGAGTAATGGGTCGGATATTTTGGCCCTGAAGACCGATAACCTTCCCGTGTAGGGCCTTGGGGATGCAGAGTGTTTGGGATACTGGTGTGGTGACCCGACGCCTCTCCTTCTCTTCAGCTATCAAAGCCTTTATGCGGAGGACAGCGTTCTTGACGAGAGTTTTGTCTTTCCCTTGGACTGTGATGGGCTCATCCTTTGACCCCTTGCGAGGGACAAGCACCCGGATGTTGTATTTTACCTGTAGCTCCTTTATAGTGGAGCCTCCGGGGCCAATAATGACCCCAAAGAGGCAGTTATCTGCCTTCACCGTCTCTGACACCGTCTCCTCGACCCATTGTGCCCTCATGCGGGACATCGATGGTGGCAGAGGACGACTTCTCTCCTGGTTGACCTTCATAACTTGCCGCCGTTCTCGAAGGTTATTATTGATGCGTGAACTCATTTTATAATACCAGTAACAGCGTAGAACCAGACCACAAGACTCAGATTTTGAGGTGTAAGAAATAATGTAGTAAGAGGCTGTTATAGTGAACTTGTTATAGTGAACATGTTATAATGAACATGTTAAATTGAACCTGTTATAGTGAACCTGTTTTAGTGAACCTATTATAATGAACATGTTAAATTGAACCTGTTATAGTGAACCTGTTATAGTGAACCTGTTATAATGAACATGTTAAATTGAACCTGTTATAGTGAACCTGTTTTAGTGAACCTATTATAATGAACATGTTAAATTGAACCTGTTATAGTGAACCTGTTATAGTGAACCTGTTATAGTGAACATGTTAAATTGAACCTTTTATAGTGAACCTGTTATAGTGAACCTGTTATAGTGAACCTGTTATAATGAACATGTTAAATTGAACCTGTTATAGTGAACATGTTATAATGAACATGTTAAATTGAACCTGTTATAGTGAACCTGTTATAGTGAACCTGTTATAGTGAACCTGTTATAGTGAACATGTTAAATTCAACCTGTTATAGTGAACCTGTTATAATGAACATGTTAAATTGAACCTGTTATAGTGAACCTGTTATAGTGAACCTGTTATAGTGAACCTGTTATAGTGAACATGTTATAGTGAACCTGTTATAGTGAACCTGTTATAATGAACATGTTATAGTGAACCTGTTATAATGAACCTGTTATAGTGAACCTGTTATAGTGAACCTGTTATAGTGAACCTGTTATAGTGAACCTGTTATAGTGAACCTGTTATAGTGAACATGTTATAGTGAACCTGTTATAGTGAACCTGTTATAGTGAACCTGTTATAATGAACATGTTAAATTGAACCTGTTATAGTGAACCTGTTATAGTGAACCTGTTATAGTAAACCTGTTATAATGAACATGTTAAATTGAACCTGTTATAGTGAACCTGTTATAGTGAACCTGTTATAATGAACATGTTATAGTGAACCTGTTATAATGAACATGTTATAGTGAACCTGTTAAATTGAATCTGTTATAGTGAACCTGTTATAGTGAACCTGTTATAGTGAACACGTTATAGTGAACATGTTGTAGTGAACCTGTTATAATGAACCTGTTATAATGAACATGTTATAGTGAACCTGTTATAATGAACATGTTATAGTGAACCTGTTATAATGAACATGTTATAGTGAACCTGTTAAATTGAACATAAAAAGAAATTTGTTCCGTTAGAAAAGTGAACCTGTTATAGTGAACCTGTTATGCGAACCGTTATAAATGAACATACAATTGAACCTTTATAGTGAACCTGTTATAGTGAACCTGTTATAGTGAACCTGTTATAATGAACATGTTATATGAACCTGTTAGTATGAACCTGTTATAGTGAACCTGTTATAATGAACATGCCAAATTGAACCTGTTATAGTGAACCTGTTATAGTGAACCTGTTATAGTGAACCTGTTATAATGAACATGTTAAATTGAACCTTTTATATTGAACCTGTTATAGTGAACCTGTTATAGTGAACCTGTTATAATGAACATGTTATAGTGAACCTGTTATAGTGAACCTGTTATAGTGAACCTGTTTTAATGAACATGTTAAATTGAACCTGTTATAGTGAACCTGTTATAGTGAACCAGTTATAATGAACGTGTTAAATTGAACCTGTTATAGTGAACCTGTTATAGTGAACCTGTTATAGTGAACCTGTTATAGTGAACCTGTTATAGTGAACCTGTTATAGTGAACGTGTTATAGTGAACCTGTTATAGTGAACCTGTTATAGTGAACCTGTTATAATGAACATGTTAAATTGAACCTGTTATAGTGAACCTGTTATAGTGAACCTGTTATAGTAAACCTGTTATAATGAACATGTTAAATTGAACCTGTTATAGTGAACCTGTTATAGTGAACCTGTTATAATTAACCTGTTATAGTGAACCTGTTATAATGAACATGTTAAATTGAACCTGTTATAGTGAACCTGTTATAGTGAACCTGTTATAATGAACATGTTAAATTGAACCTGTTATAGTGAACCTGTTATAGTGAACATGTTAAATTCAACCTGTTATAGTGAACCTGTTATAGTGAACCTATTATAATGAACATGTTAAATTGAACCTGTTATAGTGAACCTGTTATAGTGAACCTGTTATAGTGAACCTGTTATAATGAACATGTTAAATTGAACCTTTTATAGTGAACCTGTTATAGTGAACATGTTATTATGAACATATTAAATTGAACCTGTTATAGTGAACATGTTGTAGTGAACCTGTTATAGTGAACCTGTTATAGCGAACCTGTTATAATGAACATGTTAAATTGACCCTGTTATAGTGAACCTGTTATAGTGAACATGTTATTATGAACATGCTAAATTGAACCTGTTATAGTGAACCTGTTATAGTGAACCTGTTATTATGAACATGTTATAGCGAACCTGTTATAGTGACCCTGTTATAGTGAACCTGTTATAGTGAACCTGTTATAATGAACATGTTAAATTGAACCTGTTATAGTGAACCTGTTATAGTGAACCTGTTATAATGAACATGTTAAATTGAACCTGTTATAGTGAACCTGTTATAGTGATCCTGTTATAGTGAACATGTTATAGCGACCTGTTATAATGAACCTGTTATAGTGAACCTGTTATAATGAACATGTTAAATTGAACCTGTTATAGTGAACCTGTTACAGTGAACATGTTATAGCGAACCTGTTATAATGAACATGTTAAATTGAACCTGTTATAGTGAACCTGTTATAGTGAACATGTTATTATGAACATGTTATAGCGAACCTGTTATTATGAACATATTAAATTGAACCTGTTATAGTGAACATGTTGAAGTGAACCTGTTATAGTGAACCTGTTATAGTGAACCTGTTATAATGAACATGTTAAATTGAACCTGTTATAGTGAACCTGTTATAGTGAACCTGTTATAGTGAACCTGTTATAGTGAACCTGTTATAGTGAACCTGTTATAATGAACATGTTATAGTGAACCTGTTATAATGAACATGTTAAATTGAACCTGTTATAGTGAACCTGTTATAGTGAACATGTTGAAGTGAACCTGTTATAGTGAACCTGTTATAGTGAACCTGTTATAATGAACATGTTAAATTGAACCTGTTATAGTGAACCTGTTATAATGAACCTGTTAAAGTGAACCTGTTATAGTGAACCTGTTATAGTGAACCTGTTATAGTGAACCTGTTATAGTGAACATGAATAATTTGTTGTCATTTCTCAGTTGAAAATATACAAGATGCTATGTTAGAGTGTGTGTGTGTGTGTGTGTGTGTGTGTGTGTGTGTGTGTGTATGTATGACTTTAATGCTCTTGGTATATGTCTTATTTTCCAATATACTGAAGACAGAAGAGAATAATAAAAACTAATAGGAGAAATATTTGACATAAGTAGATAATAACAACAAAACAAGGTAGAGAATTTGAACAAAGACAGATAGACAGATATTCGGTAAAATTACTTCATTAGTGCGACATGTTTAAGTTCTATGTCAGAGTAGAGTTAGGTTAGGTTAGGGTGAGGATATTAAACGTCATTCTTTTTTTTATATCACTTTGGGACAAATAACCTACATCTTGGACCACTAGACCATCCCCTTTCCCTCCCCTTTTACCTCCCCTGTCTCTTCTTGAATCAATTATAGGTGATAACATCCGATCGCATCTAGAGAAAAGCAAATTAATCTACGACTCTCAACATGGGTTTACAAAGGGAAAATCTTGTCTAACAAATCTGCTGAATTTTTTAGGAAAGTCTTCGAGGTAGTAGATAATGACGAAAATTACGATGTTATTTATTTAGACTTTAGCAAAGCATTTGACAGAGTACCACATGAGAGGCTTCTGAGAAAAATTAAGGCTTATGGTATCGAGGGGAAAGTTTTAAATTGGATAAAATCATGGCTCACCGATAGAACGCAGAGGGTCAGCGTAGAGGGTGTTAAATCTAAGTGGGGCCGTGTAACCAGTGGGGTTCCCCAGGGGTCAGTACTAGGCCCACTCTTGTTCATAATCTACATAAACGATCTAGATACTGGGCTCAGCAGTGACATAAGCAAGTTTGCGGATGACACCAAAATAGGGCGGCAGATTAATTTAGGGCAGGATGCAAATGCATTACAGGAGGATCTAAATAAACTGCAGGGTGGTCTGAAAAATGGCAAATGAAATTCAACACCAGCAAGTGCAGCGTAATTAATATTGGAAGAACAAATACTGATAATGTATACAGCCTTAACAACATCAACCTAGAGAAGTCGACTTGTGAAAGAGACCTAGGGGTACTTGTAAGCCCGGACCTACGGCCTAGAAAACAGTGCATTAATGTTCGAAATAAGGCAAACAGAGTATTGGGTTTTATATCTAGAAGTGTAAGTAATAAGAGTGCAGAGGTCATATTGCAACTATATCTTGCGCTAGTCAGGCCGCACCTCGATTATGCAGTTCAGTTCTGGTGCCCCTATTATAGAATGGATATCAATTCACTGGAGTCGGTGCAGCGAAGAATGACAAAAATGATTCCAGGATTTCGAAACCTTCCATATCAGGATAGGTTAAAGAAACTTAACTTGCATTCCCTAGAAAGACGAAGAGTGCGGGGAGATATGATAGAAGTATTTAAGTGGGTGAAAGGAATCAATAAAGGGGATATAGATAAAGTTCTTATAATATCCGAGCAGATAGGACCTGAGCAACGGATTTAAGTTGATAAGTTTAGGTTTAGAGGAGATAGGAAGAAATGGTTCACAACAGGGTGGGTGGACTATGGAAACAAGCTTAGCAACTTTGTAGTAAGTGCTGGAACGCTAGAAAGTTTCAAAAGGAGGCTAGATAGATTCATGGATGATAGAGAGTGGTAGTAACTCTCGACAGGAGCTGCCATGCAAAGGCCAACCGACCTATTGCAGACTCGTTATGTCCTTATGTACTTATGTTCTCCTTCACCCTCACAAATCACCCAAATCCCCCTTTCTCCCTTTCCCCCTTCACCTTGCCCATCCTACCCCTCGTTTGCTCTCTCTCTCTCTCTCTCTCTACAAAAAAAGAACACCAAGGATTACGCCCTCAAATTTTTTTTTTTTGGTGGGGCATCGACTTCAACCCACCTTTTTCCTCTCCTCGTCCTATCCCTCCCTCCATCACCCCCTCCCTCCATCACCACACTCCATCTTGCTCCTCCTCATTTTCCTCCCCCTCTTGGTAATTAGTGTCTTGTCTCAATGTGTGTGTGTGTGTGTGTGTGTAAGTAATAATAATAATAATAATAATAATAATAGTAATAATAATAATAATAATAATAATAATAATAATAACCATAATAATAATAATAATAATAATAATGATAAACCACTGTTAGCCCCAGAGATAAATCCCCGAGTTTCCAGACCCTGCCGCGTGGAGGCCAGTGGTGAGAAGGTCCATTTTTTTTTTTTTTTTTTTTTTTTTTTTTTTTTTTTTTTTTTTTTTTATTATTATTTTTAAAGGCTGGGTGGTGGGTGTGGGTGGGAGGAGTCTGGTCCGGCCTTCTGACCTCAGGCCCGACATGGGGGGAAGCGGGTCACCAAGTTGAGGAGGCGACTTATGCCCTGGTCCACCTGATCAGGAAGGCCTGTGAGGGTCACTTCATCACTATTGTCGTTTTTATTGGGAAATTGTATCTTTATTTTGAGCGCTTGAGTAATGGGTCGGATATTTTGGCCCTGAAGACCGATAACCTTCCCGTGTAGGGCCTTGGGGATGCAGAGTGTTTGGGATACTGGTGTGGTGACCCGACGCCTCTCCTTCTCTTCAGCTATCAAAGCCTTTATGCGGAGGACAGCGTTCTTGACGAGAGTTTTGTCTTTCCCTTGGACTGTGATGGGCTCATCCTTTGACCCCTTGCGAGGGACAAGCACCCGGATGTTGTATTTTACCTGTAGCTCCTTTATAGTGGAGCCTCCGGGGCCAATAATGACCCCAAAGAGGCAGTTATCTGCCTTCACCGTCTCTGACACCGTCTCCTCGACCCATTGTGCCCTCATGCGGGACATCGATGGTGGCAGAGGACGACTTCTCTCCTGGTTGACCTTCATAACTTGCCGCCGTTCTCGAGGGTTATTGTTGATGCGTGAACTCATTTTATAATACCAGTAACAGCGTAGAATCAGACCACAAGACTCAGATTTTGAGGTGTAAGAAATAATGTAGTAAGAGGCTGTTATAGTGAACTTGTTATAGTGAACATGTTATAATGAACATGTTAAATTGATCCTGTTATAGTGAACCTGTTATAGTGAACCTGTTATAGTGAACCTGTTATAATGAACATGTTAAATTGAACCTGTTATAGTGAACCTGTTTTAGTGAACCTATTATAATGAACATGTTAAATTGAACCTGTTATAGTGAACCTGTTATAGTGAACCTGTTATAATGAACATGTTAAATTGAACCTGTTATAGTGAACCTGTTTTAGTGAACCTATTATAATGAACATGTTAAATTGAACCTGTTATAGTGAACCTGTTATAGTGAACCTATATAGAACCTGGTACGAACATGTTAAATTGGTTTTATAGTGAACCTAGGAACCTAAGAGAAAAAGAACCTGTTATAATGAACATGTTATAGTGAACCTGTTATAGTGAACCTGTTATAGTGAACCTATTATAATGAACATGTTAAATTGAACCTGTTATATTGAACCTGTTATAGTGAACCTGTTATAGTGAACCTGTTATAATGAACATGTTAAATTGAACCTTTTATAGTGAACCTGTTACAGTGAACCTGTTATAGTGAACCTGTTATAATGAACATGTTATAGTTAACCTGTTATTGTGAACCTGTTATAGTGAACCTGTTATAATGAACATGTTAAATTGAACCTGTTATAGTGAACCTGTTATAGTGAACCTGCTATAGTGAACATGTTATAATGAACATGTTAAATTGAACCTTTTATAGTGAACCTGTTATAGTGAACCTGTTATAGTGAACCTGTTATAATGAACATGTTATAGTGAACCTGTTATAGTGAACCTGTTATAGTGAACCTGTTATAATGAACATGTTAAATTGAACCTGTTATAGTGAACCTGTTATAGTGAACCTGTTATAATGAACATGTTAAATTGAACCTGATATAGTGAACCTGTTATAGTGAACCTGTTATAGTGAACCTGTTAAATTGAACCTTTTATAGTGAACCTGTTATAGTGAACCTGTTATAGTGAACCTGTTATAATGAACATGTTAAATTGAACCTTTTATAGTGAACCTGTTTTAGTGAACCTGTTATAGTGAACCTGTTATAATGAACATGTTATAGTGAACATGTTATAGTGAACCTGTTATAGTGAACCTATTATAATGAACATGTTAAATTGAACCTGTTATAGTGAACCTGTTATAGTGAACCTGTTATAGTGAACCTGTTATAATGAACATGTTAAATTGAACCTTTTATAGTGAACCTGTTATAGTGAACCTGTTATAGTGAACCTGTTATAATGAACATGTTATAGTGAACCTGTTATAGTGAACCTGTTATAGTGAACCTATTATAATGAACATGTTAAATTGAACCTGTTATAGTGAACCTGTTATAGTGAACCTGTTATAGTGAACCTGTTATAATGAACATGTTAAATTGAACCTTTTATAGTGAACCTGTTATAGTGAACCTGTTATAGTGAACCTGTTATAATGAACATGTTATAGTGAACCTGTTATAGTGAACCTGTTATAGTGAACCTGTTTTAATGAACATGTTAAATTGAACCTGTTATAGTGAACCTGTTATAGTGAACCAGTTATAATGAACGTGTTAAATTGAACCTGTTATAGTGAACCTGTTATAGTGAACCTGTTATAGTGAACCTGTTATAGTGAACCTGTTATAGTGAACCTGTTATAGTGAACGTGTTATAGTGAACCTGTTATAGTGAACCTGTTATAGTGAACCTGTTATAATGAACATGTTAAATTGAACCTGTTATAGTGAACCTGTTATAGTGAACCTGTTATAGTAAACCTGTTATAATGAACATGTTAAATTGAACCTGTTATAGTGAACCTGTTATAGTGAACCTGTTATAATTAACCTGTTATAGTGAACCTGTTATAATGAACATGTTAAATTGAACCTGTTATAGTGAACCTGTTATAGTGAACCTGTTATAATGAACATGTCAAATTGAACCTGTTATAGTGAACCTGTTATAGTGAACATGTTAAATTCAACCTGTTATAGTGAACCTGTTATAGTGAACCTATTATAATGAACATGTTAAATTGAACCTGTTATAGTGAACCTGTTATAGTGAACCTGTTATAGTGAACCTGTTATAATGAACATGTTAAATTGAATCTTTTATAGTGAACCTGTTATAGTGAACATGTTATTATGAACATATTAAATTGAACCTGTTATAGTGAACATGTTGTAGTGAACCTGTTATAGTGAACCTGTTATAGCGAACCTGTTATAATGAACATGTTAAATTGAACCTGTTATAGTGAACCTGTTATAGTGAACATGTTATTATGAACATGCTAAATTGAACCTGTTATAGTGAACCTGTTATAGTGAACCTGTTATAATGAACATGTTATAGCGAACCTGTTATAGTGAACCTGTTATAGTGAACCTGTTATAGTGAACCTGTTATAATGAACATGATAAATTGAACCTGTTATAGTGAACCTGTTATAGTGAACCTGTTATAATGAACATGTTAAATTGAACCTGTTATAGTGAACCTGTTATAGTGATCCTGTTATAGTGAACATGTTATAGCGACCTGTTATAATGAACCTGTTATAGTGAACC
>NW_024740935.1:0-11586 GCF_018991925.1 Homarus americanus | reverse complement strand
AGTATAACAAAGCCCCCTCATCGAAAATAACAAATTCCCCTGATCGAGTGTAAGAAAGTCCCCTCATCGAGTATAACAAAGGCCCCTCATCGAGAATAGTAAATTCCCCTGATCGAGTATATTAAATTCCCTGATCGAGTATAACAAAGTCCACTCATCCAGTATAACAAAGTCCCTTGATCGAGAATAAGAAAGTCTCCTGATCGCGTATAACAAAGTCCCCTGATAGAGTATAACAAAGCCTCCTGATCGAGTATAACAAAGTCCACTGATCGAGTATAACAAAGACCCCTGATCAAGTATAACAAAGTTCGCTCATCGAGTATAACAAAGCCGCCTCATCGAGTATAACAAAAGCCCCTGATCAAGTATAACAAAGTCCCCTGATCGAGTATAACAAAGTCCCCTGATCGAGTATAACAAAGTCCCCTGACTGAGTATAACAAAGTCCCCTGATCGAGTAAAACAAAGTTCACTGATCGGGTATAACAAAGTCATCTGATCGAGTATAACAAAGTCCCCTAATCGAGTATAACAAAGCCCCTTGATCGAATAAAACAAAGTCCACTGATCGGGTATAACAAAGTCCCCTGATCGAGTATAACAAAGTCCCCTAATCGAGAATAACAAAGCCCCTTGATCGAAAATAACAAATTCCCCTGATCGAGTGTAAGGAAGTCCTCTGATCGAGTATAACAAAGTCCCCTGATAGAGTATAACAAAGCCCCCTCATCGCGTATAACAAAGCCACCTGACCGAGTATAACAAAGCCCCCTGAACGAGTATAACAAAGAGCCCTGATCGAGTATAACAAATACCCTGAACGAGTATAACAAAGTCCCCTGAACGAGTATAACAAAGTCCCCTGATCGAGTATATTATAGTCCCCTTATCGAGTATAACAAAGTCACCTGATAGAGTATAACAAAGCCCCCTCATCGAGTATAACAAAGCCCTCTGAACTAGTATAACAAAGATCCCTAATCGAGTATAACAAAGTCCCCTGATAGAGTATAACAAAGCCCATTCATCGAGTATAACAAACTCACCTGACCGAGTATAACAAAGCCCCCTCAACGAGTATAACAAAGGCCCCTGATCGAGTATAACAAAGTCCCGTGATCGAGTACAACAAAGGCCCCTAATCGATTAAAACAAAGGCCCCTCATCGAGTATAACAAAATCCCCTGATCGAGTATAACAAAGTCCTCTGAACGAGTATAACAAAGTCCCTTGATCGAGTATATTAAAGTCCCCTTATCGAGTATAACAAAGTCCCCTGATTGAGTATAACAAAGCCCCCTCATCGAGTATATAACAGTCTTTATCGAGTATAAAGCCCCTCATCGAGTATAACAAAATCCCCTGATCGAGTATAACAAAGTCCCCTCATCAAGTTTGACAAATTCCCCTAATCGAGAATAACAAAGTCCCCTCATCGAGTATAACAAAGGCCTCTTATCGAGTATAACAACGCCCCCTGATCGAGTATAGCAAAGTCCCCTGATCGAGTATAACAAAGTCCCCTGATCAAGTATAACAAATTTCTAATCGAGAAAATAAAAGTCCCTCATCGAGTATAACAGCGCCTTATCGAGTATAACAGCCCCTGATCGAGAGTAGTAAAGTCCCTGATCGAAAGTATAACAAAAAGTCCCCTGATCAAGTATAACAAATTTCCTAATCGAGAATAACAAAGTCCCCCATCGAGTATATAACAAAGTCCCCACGAGTATAACAAAGCCCTCATCGAGTATATATTAAAGTCCCCCTACCGAGTATAACAAAGCCCTCATCGAGTATAACAAAGCCCCCTGAACGAGTATAACAAAGTCCCCTGATCGAGTATAACAAAGTCACCTGAACGAGTATTACAAAGCCCCTGAACGAGTATAACAAAGATCCCTGATCGAGAATAACAAAGTCCCCTGATAGAGTATAACAAAGTTCCCTGATCGAGTATAACAATGTCCCCTGATCGAGTATAACAAAGTCGCCTGATCGGGTATAACAAAGTCCCCTGATCGAGTATAACAAAGCCCCACTCATCGAGTATATTAAAGTCCCCTGAGCGAGTATAACAAAGCCCAATGAACTAGTATAACAAAGTCCCCTGATCAAATATAACAAAGCCCCCTGATCGAGTAAAACAAAGCCCCCTGATCGAGTAAAACAAAGGGCCCTGATCGAGCATAACAAAGTCCCCTGATCGAGTATAACAAAGTCACCTCATCGAGTATAACAAAGTCCCCTGATCGAGTATAACAAATTCCCCTAATCGAGAATAACAAAGCCCCCTGAACGAGTATAACAAAGATCCCTGATCGAGTATAACAAATTCCCCTGATAGAGTATAACAAAGTCCCCTGATCGAGTATAATAAAGTCCCCTGATCGGGTATAGAAAATTCCCCTGATCGAGTATATTAAATTCCCTGATCGAGTATAACAAAGTCCACTCATCGAGTACAACAAAGTCCTCTGATTGAGAATAAGAAAGTCTCCTGATCGAGTATAACAAAGATCCCTGATCGAAGATAACAAATTTCCCTGAACGAGTATAACAATGTCCCCTGATCGAGTATATTAAAGTCCCCTTATCGAGTATAACAAAGTCCCCTGATAGAGTATAACAAAGCCCCCTCATCGAGTATAACAAAGTCACCTGACCGAGTATAACAAAGCCACCTGAACGAGTATAACAAAGATCCCTGATCGAGTATAACAAAGTCCCCTGATAAAGTATAACAAAGGCCCCTGATCAAGTATAACAAAGGTCTCTTATCGAGTATATAACAAAGTCCCCGATAAAGTATAAATAAAAATCCCCTGATAAGTATAACAAAGGCCTTGATTGAGTAAACAAAGTCCCCTGATCGAGTATAACAAAGTCACCTCATCGAGTATCACAAAGTCCCCTGATCGAGTATAACAAATTCCCCTAATCGAGAATTTCAAAGTCCCCTCATCGAGTAAAATAAAGGCCCCTTATCGAGTATAACTAAGCCCCTTGATCGAGTATAGCAAAGTCCCTTTATCGAGTATAACAAAGTCCCCTCATCGAGTATAACAAAGGCCCCTTATCGAGTATAACAAAGCCCCCTGATCGAGTAGAGCAAAGTCCCCTGATCGAGCATAACAAAGTCCCCTGATCAAGTATAACAAATTCCCCTAATCGAGAATAACAAAGTCCCCTCATCGAGTATAACAAAGGCCCCTTAACGAGTATAACAAAGCCCCCTGATCGAGAATAACAAAGTCCCCTCATCGAGTATAACAAAGTCCCCTCATCGAGTATAACAGTTCCCCTGATCGAGTATAACAAAGTCCCCTGATATATAACAGCCCCCATCGTATAACAAAGTCCCTCATCAAGAAAATAAATTTCAATCGAGAATAACAAAGTCCTCTTTCATCGAGTATAATGTCCTGAACGAGTATAACAAAGTCCCCTGATCGAGTATATATTAAAGTCCTCACATCGAGTATAACAAAGTCCTGATAGAGAGTAATAAAGCCCCTCATCGAGTAAGGGCAACAGTCACCACCGAGTATAACAAAGCCCCCGAACGAGTATATAACAAAGATCCTGATCGAGTATAACAAAGTCCTGATCGAGTAACAAAGCCCCTGAACGAGTATAACAAAGATCCCTGATCGAGGATAACAAAGTCCCCTGAACGAGTATAACAAAGTCCCCTGATCGAGTATATTAAAGTCCCCTTAGCGAGTATAACAAAGGCCCCTGATCGAGTATAACAAAGTCCCCTGACTGAGTATAACAAAGTCCCCTCATCGAGTAAAACAAAGTCCACTGATCGGGTATAACAAAGTCCCCTGATCAAGTATAACAAAGTCTCCTAATCGAGTATAACAAAGCCCCTTGATCGAGTAAAACAAAGTCCACTTTTCGGGTATACCAAAGTCCCCTGATCGAGTATAACAAAGTCCCCTAATCGAGTATAACAAAGCCCCTTGATCGAAAATAACAAATTCCCCTGATCGAGTGTAAGGAAGTCCCTTGAAAGAGTATAACAAAGTCCCCTGATAGAGTATAACAAAGCCCCCTCATCGTGTATAACAAAGTCACCTGACCGAGTATAACAAAGCCCCCTGAACGAGTATAACAAAGAGCCCTGATCGAGTATAACAAATACCCTGAACGAGTATAACAAAGTCCCTTGAACGAATATAACAAAGTGCACTGATCGAGGATATTATAGTCCCCTTATCGAGTATAACAAAGTCCCCTGATAGAGTATAACAAAGCCCCCTCATCGAGTATAACAAAGTCACATGACCGAGTATAACAAAGCCCCCTGAACGAGTATAACAAAGATCCCTAATCGAGTATAACAAAGTCCCCTGATAGAGTATAACAAAGCCCCCTCATCGAGTATAACAAACTCACATGACCGAGTATAACAAAGCCCCCTCAACGAGTATAACAAAGGCCCCTGATCGAGTATAACAAAGTCCTGTGATTGAGTACAACAAAGGCCCCTAATCGAGTACAACAAAGTCCCCTCATCGAGTATAACAAAATCCCCTGATCAGGTATAACAAAGTCCCCTGAACGAGTATAACAAAGTCCCCTGATCGAGTATATTAAAGTCCCCTTATCGAGTATAACAAAGTCCCCTGATAGAGTATAACAAAGCCCCCTCATCGAGTATAACAAAGTCACCTGACCGAGTAAAACAAAGCCCCCTGAACGAGTATAACAAAGATCCCTGATCGAGTATAACAAAGTCCCCTGATCGAGTATAACAAAGCCCCCTGAACGAGTATACCAAAGATCCCTGATCGAGGATAACAAAGTCCCCTCAACGAGTATAACAAAGTCCCTTGATCGAGTATAACAAAGTCCACTGATCTAGTATAACAAAGTCCCCTGATAGAGTATAACAAAGCCCCCTCATAGAGTATAACAAAGTCACCTGACCGAGTATAGCAAAGTCCCGTGATCGAGTATAACAAAGTCCCCTCATCAAGTATAACAAATTCCCCTAATCGAGAATAACAAAGTCCCCTCATCGAGTATAACAAAAGCCCCTTATCGAGTATAACAAAGCCCCCTGATCGATTATAGCAAATTCCCCTCATCGAGTATAACAAAGTCCCCTGATCATGTATAACAAATTCCCCTAATCGAGAATAAAAAAGTCCCCTCATCGAGTATAACAAAGGCCCCTTATCGAGTATAACAAAGCCCCCTGATCGAGTATAGGCAAAGTCCCCTGATCGAGTATAACAAAGTCCCCTGATCAAGTATAACAAATTCCCCTAATCGAGAATAACAAAGTCCCCTCATCGAGTATAACAAAGTCCCCTCATCGAGTATAACAAAGCCCCCTCATCGAGTATATTTAAGTCCCCTCATCGAGTATAACAAAGTCCCCTCATCGAGTATAACAAAGCCCCCTGAACGAGTATAACAAAGTCCCCTGATCGAGTATAACAAAGTCAACTGAACGAGTATTACAAAGCCCCTGAACGAGTATAACAAAGATCCCTGATCGAGAATAACAAAGTCCCCTGATAGAGTATAACAAACTTCCCTGATCGAGTATTACAATGTCCCCTGATCGAGTATAACAAAGTCGCCTGATCGGGTATAACAAAGTCCCCTGATCGAGTATAACAAAGCCCCACTCATCGAGTATATTAAAGTCCCCTGATCGAGTATAACAAAGTCCAATGATCTAGTATAACAAAGTCCCCTGATCAAGTATAACAAAGCCCCCTGATCGAGTAAAACAAAGCCCCCTGATCGAGTAAAACAAAGGGCCCTGATCGAGCATAACAAAGTCCCCTGATCGAGTATAACAAAGTCACCTCATCGAGTATAACAAAGTCCCATGATCGAGTATAACAAATTCCCCTAATCGAGAATAACAAAGCCCCCTGAACGAGTATAACAAAGATCCCTCATCGAGTATAACAAAGTCCCCTGATAGAGTATAACAAAGTCCCCTGATCGAGTATAACAAAGTCCCCTGATCGGGTATAGAAAATTCCCCTGATCGAGTATATTAAATTCCCTGATCGAGTATAACAAAGTCCATTCATCGAGTATAACAAAGTCCTCTGATTGAGAATAAGAAAGTCTCCTGATCACGTATAACAAAGTCCCCTGATCGAGTATAACAAAGCCCCCTGAACGAGTATAACAAAGATCCCTGATCGAAGATAACAAATTCCCCTGAACGAGTATAACAAAGTCCCCTGATCGAGTATATTAAAGTCCCCGTATCGAGTATAACAAAGTCCCCTGATAGAGTATAACAAAGCCCCCTCATCGAGTATAACAAAGTCACCTGACCGAGTATAACAAAGGCACCTGAACGAGTATAACAAAGATCCCTGATCGAGTATAACAAAGTCCCCTGATAAAGTATAACAAAGGCCCCTGATCGAGTATAACAAATTCCCCTGATCGAGTATAACAAAGTCCCCTGATAAAGTATAACAAAGTCCCCTGATAAAGTATAACAAAGGCCCCTGATCGAGTAAACAAAGGCCCCTCATCGAGTATAACAAAATCCCCTATTCGAGTATAACACAGTCCCCTCATCAAGTATAACAAATTCCCCTAATCGAGAATTTCAAAGTCCCCTCATCGAGTAAAACAAAGGCCCCTTATCGAGTATAACTAAGCCCCTTGATCGAGTACAGCAAAGTCCCTTTATCGAGTATAACAAAGTCCCCTCATCGAGTATAACAAAGGCCCCTGATCGAGTACAACAAAGGCCCCTCATCGAGTGTAACAAAATCCATTGATCGAGTATAACAAAGTCCCCTCATCAAGTATAACAAATTCCCCTAATCAAGAATAACAAAGTCCCCTCATCGAGTATAACAAAGTCCCCTGAACGAGTATAACAAAGGCCCCTGATCGAGTATAACAAAGTCCCCTGATCGAGTATAACAAATTCCCCTAATAGAGTATAACAAAGTCCCCTGATCGAGAATAACAAAGTCCCCTGATCGGGTATAGAAAATTCCCCTGATCGAGTATATTAAATTCCCTGATCGAGTATAACAAAGTCCACTCATCTAGTATAACAAAGTCATCTGATTGAGAATAAGAAAGTCTCCTGATCGCGTATAACAAAGTGCCCTGATCGAGTATAACAAAGCCCCCTGAACGAGTATAACAAAGATCCCTGATCGAAGATAACAAATTCCCCTGAACGAGTATAACAAAGTCCCCTGATCGAGTATATTAAAGTCCCCTTATCGAGTATAACAAAGTCCCCTGATAGAGTATAGCAAAGCCCCCTCATCAAGTATAACAAAGTCACCTGACCGAGAATAACAAAGCCACCTGAACGAGTATAACAAAGATCCCTGATCGAGTATAACAAAGTCCCCTGATAAAGTATAACAAAGGCCCCTGATCGAGTATAACAAAGGCCCCTTATCGAGTATAACAAAGTCCCCTGATAAAGTATAACAAAGTCCCCTGATAAAGTATAACAAAGGCCCCTGATCGAGTAAACAAAGGCCCCTCATCGAGTATAACAAAATCCCCTATTCGAGTATAACACAGTCCCCTCATCAAGTATAACAAATTCCCCTTATCGAGAATTTCAAAGTCCCCTCATCGAGTAAACAAAGGCCCCTTATCGAGTATAACTAAGCCCCTTGATCGAGTACAGCAAAGTCCCTTTATCGAGTATAACAAAGACCCCTCATCGAGTATAACAAAGGCCCCTTAGCGAGTATAACAAAGCCCCCTGATCGAGTAGAGCAAAGTCCCCTGATCGAGTATAACAAAGTCCCCTGATCAGGTATAACAAATTCCCCTAATCGAGAATAACAAAGTCCCCTCATCGAGTATAACAAAGGCCCCTTATTGAGTATAACAAAGCCCCCTGATCGAGTATAGCAAAGTCCCCTGATCGAGTATAACAAAGTCCCCTCATCGAGTATAACAAAGCCCCCTGATCGAGTATAACAAAGTCCCCTGATAGAGTATAACAAAGACCCCTCATCGTGTATAACAAAGTCCCCTCATCAAGTATAACAAATTCCCCTAATTGAGAATAACAAAGTCCCCTCATCGAGTATAACAAAGTCCCCTGAACGAGTATAACAAAGTCCCCTGATCGAGTATATTAAAGTCCGTTTATCGAGTATAACAAAGTCCCCTGATAGAGTATAACAAAGCCCCCTCATCGAGTATAACAAAGTCACCTGACCGAGTATAACAAAGCCCCCTGAACGAGTATAACAAAGATCCCTGATCGAGTATAACAAAGTACCCTGATCGAGTATAACAAAGCCCCTGAACGAGTATAACAAAGATCCCTGATCGAGGATAACAAAGTCCCCTGATCGAGTATAACAAAGTCCCCTGATCGAGTATATTAAAGTCCCCTTAGCGAGTATAACAAAGGCCCCTGATCGAGTATAACAAAGTCCCGTGATGGAGTACAACAAAGGCCCCTGATCGAGCAAGTAAAAACAAAGTCCACTGATCGGGTATAACAGTCCCTGATCAAGTATAACAAAGTCTCCTAATCGAGTATAACAAAGCCCCTGATCGAGTAAAAACAAAGTCCACTTTTCGGGTATACCAAAGTCCCTGATCGAGTATACGAAGTCCCTAATCGAGTATATAACAAAGCCCCTTGATCGAAAATAACAAATTCTGATCGAGGTAAGGGAAGTCCTTGAAAGAGTATAACAAAGTCCCCTGATAGAGTATAACAAAGCTCCCCTCATCGTGTATAACAGTCACCTGACCGAGTATAACAAAGCCCCCTGAACGAGTATAAATAAAGAGCCCTGATCGAGTATAACAACACCCTGAACGAGTATAACAAAAGTCCCTGAACGAGTATAACAAAGTCCCTGATCGAGTATATTATAGTCCCCTTATCGAGTATAACAAAGTCCCCTGGGATAGAGTATAACAAAGCCCCTCATCGAGTATAACAAACTCACCTGACCGAGTATAACAAAGCCCCCTCAACGAGTATAACAAAGGCCCCTCATCGAGTATAACAAAGTCCCGTGATCGAGTACAACAAAGGCCCCTAATCGAGTACAACAAAGGCCCCTCATCGAGTATAACAAAATCACCTGATCGAGTATAACAAAGTCCCCTGAACGAGTATAACAAAGTCCCCTGATCGAGTATATTAAAGTCCCCTTATCGAGTATAACAAAGTCCCCTGATAGAGTATAACAAAGCCCCCTCATCGAGTATAACAAAGTCACCTGACCGAGTACAACAAAGCCCCCTGAACGAGTATAACAAAGATCCCTGATCGAGTATTACAAAGTCCCCTGATCGAGTATAACAAAGCCCCTTGAACGAGTATACCAAAGATCCCTGATCGAGGATAACAAAGTCCCCTCAACGAGTATAACAAAGTCCCCTCATCGAGTATAACAAAGTCCACTGATCTAGTATAACAAAGTCCCCTGATAGAGTATAACAAAGCCCCCTCATAGAGTATAACAAAGTCACCTGACCGAGTATAGCAAAGTCCCGTGATCGACTATAACAAAGTCCCCTCTTCAAGTATAACAAATTCCCCTAATCGAGAATAACAAAGTCCCCTCATCGAGTATAACAAAGGCCCCTTATCGAGTATAACAAAGCCCCCTGATCGAGTATAGCAATGTCCCCAGATCGAGTATAACAAAGTCCCCTGATCAAGTATAACAAATTCCCCTAATCGAGAATAACAAAGTCCCCTCATCGAGTATAACAAAAGCCCCTTATCGAGTATAATAAAGCCCCCTGAAATGGTATAGCAAAGTCCCCTGATCGAGTATAACAAAGTCCCCTGATCAAGTATAACAAATTCCTCTAATCGAGAATAACAAAGTCCCCTCATCGAGTATAACAAAGGGCCCTTATCGAGTACAACAAAGCCCCCTGATCGAGTATAGGCAAAGTCCCCGATCGAGTATAACAAAGTCCCCTGATCAAGTATAACAAATTCCCCTAATCGAGAATAACAAAGTCCCCTCATCGAGTATAACAAAGTCCCTCATCGAGTAAGTAACAAAGCCCTCATCGAGTATATTGAAGTCCCCTCATCGAGTATAACAAAGTCCCCTCATCGAGTATAACAAAGCCCCCTGAACGAGTATAACAAAGTCCCCTGATCGAGTATAACAAAGTCACCTGAACGAGTATTACAAAGCCCCTGAACGAGTATAACAAAGATCCCTGATCGAGAATAACAAAGTCCCCTGATAGAGTATAACAAAGTTCCCTGATCGAGGATAACAATGTCCCCTGATCGAGCATAACAAAGTCGCCTGATCGGGTATAACAAAGTCCCCTGATCGAGTATAACAAAGCCCCACTCATCGAGTATATTAAAGTCCCCTGATCGAGTATAACAAAGTCCAATGATCTAGTATAACAAAGTCCCCTGATCGAGTATAACAAAGTCACCTCATCGAGTATAACAAAGTCCCCTGATCGAGTATAACAAATTCCCCTAATCGAGAATAACAAAGCCCCCTGAACGAGTATAACAAAGATCCCTGATCGAGTATAACAAAGTCCCCTGATAGAGTATAACAAAGTCCCCTGATCGATTATAACAAAGTCCCCTGATCGGGTATAGAAAATTCCCCTGATCGAGTATGTTAAATTCCCTGATCGAGTATAACAAAGTCCACTCATCGAGTATAACAAAGTCCTCTGATTAAGAATAAGAAAGTCTCCTGATCGCGTATAACAAAGTCCCCTGATCGAGTAAAACAAAGCCCCCTGAACGAGTATAACAAAGATCCCTGATCGAAGATAACAAATTTCCCTGAACGAGTATAACAAAGTCCCCTGATCGAGTATATTAAAGTCCCCTTATCGAGTATAACAAAGTCCCCTGATAGAGTATAACAAAGCCCCCTCATCGAGTATAACAAAGTCACCTGACCGAGTATAACAAAGCCACCTGAACGAGTATAACAAAGATCCCTGATCGAGTATAACAAAGTCCCCTGATAAAGTATAACAAAGGCCCCTGATCGAGTATAACAAAGGCCCCTGATCGAGTATAACAAAGTCCCCTGATAAAGTATAACAAAGTCCCCTGAAAAAGTATAACAAAGGCCCCTGATCGAGTAAACAAAGGCCCCTCATCGAGTATAACAAAATCCCCTATTCGAGTATAACACAGTCCCCTCATCAGGTATAACAAATTCCCCTAATCGAGAATTTCAAAGTCCCCTCATCGAGTAAAACAAAGGCCCCTTATCGAGTATAACTAAGCCCCTTGATCGAGTATAGCAAAGTCCCTTTATCGAGTATAACAAAGTCCCCTCATCGAGTATAACAAAGGCCCCTTATCGAGTATAACAAAGCCCCCTGATCGAGTAGAGCAAAGTCCCCTGATCGAGTATAACAAAGTCCCCTGATCAAGTATAACAAATTCCCCTAATCGAGAATAACAAAGTCCCTCATCGAGTATAACAAAGGCCCCTTATCGAGTATAACAAAGCCCCCTGATCGAGTATAGTAAAGTCCCCTGATCGAGTATAACAAAGTCCCCTCATCGAGTATAACAAAGCCCCCTAATCGAGTATAACAAAGTCCCCTGATAGAGTATAA
>NW_024740934.1:0-7742 GCF_018991925.1 Homarus americanus | reverse complement strand
TCGATTAGGGGACTTTGTTATACTCGACCAGGGGACTTTTTTATACTTGATCAGGGGACTTTGTCATACTTGACCAGAGGCCATTGTTATACTCGATGAGGGGACTTTGTTATACTCGACCAGAGGACTTAATTATACTCGATCAGGGGACTTTGTCATACTTGACCAGAGGCCATTGTTATACTCGATCAGGGGACTTTGTTATATTCAAACAGAGGACTCTGATATACTCGACGAGGGGCCTTTCTTATACTCGATTAGAAAACTTTGTTATACTCGACCAGGAGAATTTGTTATATTCGATCAGGGGACTTTGTTATACTCCACCAGGGACTTTGTTATATTCGATTAGGGGATATGCTATACTTGACCAGGGGACTTTGTTATACACGATCAGGGGACTTTGTTATACTCGACCAGGGGCGTTTTTATACTTGGCCAATGGACTTTGTTATACTCAATGAGGGGCCTTTGTTATACTCGATCAGGGGACTTTGTTATACACGACCAGGGGACTTTGTTATACGCAATCAGGGGACTTTTTTATACTCGACCAGAAGATTTAGTTATACTCGATCAGGGGATATGTTATACTCGTCCAGGGGACTTTGTTATACTCGATCAGGGGACTTTGTTATACGCGACCAGGGGACTTTTTTGAGCTTGATTAGGGGACTTTGTCATACTCGATCAGTGGACTTTCCTATATATGACCAATGTTATACTCGATGAGGGGCCTTTGTTATACTCGATCAGGGGACTTTGCTATACTCGACAAGGGGGCTTTGTTATACTCGATCAGGGTACTTTGTTATACTCGACCAGAGGAATTTGTTATACTCGGCGAGGACTTGTTATACCTTGACCAGAGGACTCTTATTATACTGATCAGGGACTTTGTCATACTTGACCAGAGGCCATTGTTAAAACACTTCCGGATCAGGGACTTTGTTATACTCGATCAGGGGACTTTGTTATACTCGACTAGGGGCCTTTGTTATACTCGATTAGAAAACTTTGTTATACTCGATCAGGAGACTTTGTTATATACGATCAGGGAACTTTGTTATACTCCAACAGGGACTTTGTTATATTCGATCAGGGGATATGCCATACTTGACCAGGGGACTTTGTTATACACGATCAGGGGACTTTGTTATACTCGACCATGGGACTTTTTTATACTTGACCAATGGACTTTGTTATACTCAATGAGGGGCCTTTGTTATACTCGATCAGGGGACTTTGTTATACACGACCAGGGGATTTTGTTATACGCAATCAGGGGACTTTTTTATACTCGACCAGAAGACTTTGTTATACTCGATCAGGGGATATGTTATACTCGTCCAGGGGACTTTGTTATACTCGATCAGGGGACTTTGTTATACGCGACCAGGGGACTTTTTTGAATTTGATTAGGGGACTTTGTCATACTCGATCAGTGGACTTTCCTATATATGACCAATGTTATACTCGATGAGGGGCCTTTGTTATACTCGATCAGGGGACTTTGCTATACTCGACAAGGGGACTTTGTTATACTCGATCAGGGGACTTTGTTATACTCGACCAGAGGACTTTGTTATACTCGATCAGGGGATATGGTATACTCGATCAGAGGACTTTGTTATACTCAATCAGGTGACTTTTTTTTACTTGATTAGGGGACTTTTTTATACTCGATCAAAGGACTTTGTTATACTTGATCAGAGGACTTTGTTATGCTCGACGAGGAGCCTTTGTTATACTCGATTAGAAAACTTTGTTATACTCGACCAGGGGACTTTGTTATACTCCACCAGGGACTCTGTTATACTCGATCAGAGGATATATTTTACTCGATAAGGGGACTTTGTTATACTCGTCCAGGGGGCTTTGTTATACTAGGATCAGGGGACTTTGTTATGCTTGATCAGGGGACTTTGTTCTACTCGATCAGGGCCCTTTGTTATACTCGACCAAGGGACTTTGTTATAATCGATTAGGTGACTTTGTTATGCTCGATCTGGGGACTTTGTTAAACTGGGCTAAGAGACGTTGTTATACTCGATCAGGGGATTTTTGTTATACTCGATCAGGGGACTTTGTTATACTCGACTAGAGGCCTTTGTGATACTCGATCAGGGGACTTTGTTATACTCGATAAGGGGACTTTGTTATACTCGATAAGGGGAATTTGTTATACTCGATAAGGGGACTTAATGTTAGACTCAAACAGGTGACTTTGTTATACTCGACCAGGGGACTTTGTTATCCTCGATTAGGCGGCTTTGTTATAATCGATCAGGGGACTTTGTTATACTCGATGAGGGGCCTTTGTTATACTCGACCAGAGGCCTTTGTTATACTAGATCAGGGAACTTTGTTATACTCGATTAGGGGCCTTTTTTGGACTCGATGAGGGGCTTTTGTTATACTCGATGAGGGGACTTTGTTATACTCGATCAGGGGACCTACTTATACTCGAGCAGGGGGCTTTATTATACTCGAACAGGGGACTTTTTTATACTCGACCAGAGGAATTTGTTATACTCGACCAGGGGCTATGTTATACTTGATCAAGGGACTTTATTATACTCGTCCAGGGGACTTTTTATACTTGACCAATGGACTTTGTTATACTCAATGAGTGGCCTTTTGTTATACTCGATCAGGTGACTTTGTTATTTACGACCAGGGGACTTTGTTATTTACGATCAGGGGACTTTGTTATACTTGATTAGGGGACTTTGTAATAATTGATCAGAGGACTTTGTTATACTCGACCAGGGGCCTTTGTTATACTCGATTAGAAAACTTTGTTATACTCGACCAGGGGACTTTGTTATACTCCACCAGGGACTTTGTTATACTCGATCAGGGGACTTTGTTATACTCGATTCAGGTGTCTTTGTTATACTCGTCCAGTGGGCTTTGTTATACTAGGATCAGGGGACTTTGTTATACTCGATCAGGGGACTTTTTCTTACTCGATCAGGGCCCTTTGTTATACTCGACCAGGGGACTTTGTTATACTTGATTAGGGGACTTCGTTATACTCGATCAAAGGACTTTGTTATATTTGATCAGAGGACTTTGTTATACTCGACCAGGGGCCTTTGATATACTCGATTAGAAAACTTTGTTCTACTCGACCAGGGCCCTTTGTTATACTCGATTAGAAAACTTTGATATACTCGACCAGGGGACTTTGTTATACTCCACAACGGACTTTGTTATACTCGATCAGGGGATATGTTATATTCGATCAGGGGACTTTGATATACTCGGTTCAGGTGTCTTTGTTATACTCGTCCAGTGGGCTTTGTTATACTAGGATCAGGGGATTTTGTTATACTCGATCAGGGGACTTTGTTACACACGACCAGGGGACTTTGTTATACGCGATCAAGGGACTTTTTTACCCTCGACCAGAGGACTTTGTTATACTCGATCGGGGGACTTAGTTATACTAAATCAAGGGACTTTGTTATACTCGATTAGGGGCCTTTGTTATACTCGACCAGGGGACTTTGTTATACTCGATCAGGGGACATTGTTATACTCGACCAGGGGACTTTTTTATACTTGATCGGGGGACTTAGTTATACTAAATCAAGGGACTTTGTTATACTCGATTAGGGGCCTTTGTTATACTCGACCAGGGGACTTTGTTATACTCGATCAGGGGACATTGTTATACTCGACCAGGGGACTTTTTTATACTTGATAAGGGGAGTTTGTCATACTCGATCAGTGGACTTTCCTATATTTGACCAATGGACTTTGCTATACTCGACCAGGGGACATTGTTATCCTCGATCAGGGGACTTTGTTATACTCGACCAGAGAACTTTGTTATACTCTATTAGGGGTTATATTATACTCGACCAGGGGACTTTGTTATACTCCACCAGAGACTCTGTTATACTCGATCAGGGGATATGTTATGCTCGTTCAGGGGACTTTGTTATACTCGATTCGGGGGACTTTGTCTTACTCGATCACGTACCTTTGTTATCCTCGACCAGGGGACTTTGTTATAATCGATTACGGGACATTGTTATGCTCGATCTGGGGACTTTGTTAAACTGGGTTACGAGACGTTGTTATACTCGATCAGGGAATTTTTGTTATACTCGATCAGGGGACTTTGTTATACTCGACCAGAGGCCTTGTGGTTACACCTTTTTTTTTTGTTCAGGGACTTTTGTTATACTGAGCAAGGGACTTTTGCTATACCCGATAAGGAATTTGTTATACCAATAAGGGACTAATGTTAGACTCGAACAGGGGACTTTGTTTTACTCGATCAAGGGACTTTGTTATACTCGATCAGGGGATTTTGTTATACTCGACCAGAGGACTTTGTTATACTCAATCAGGGGATATGTTATTCTTGATCAGGGGACTTTGTTATACTCAACCAGGGGACTTTGTTATACTTGATTAGGGGCCTCTTTTATACTCGATGAGGAGGCTTTGTTATACTCGTCCAGGGGACTTTGCTATAGTTGACCAGGGGACTTTGTTATACTCGATTAGGGGACTTTGTTATACTCAACCAGGGGACTTTGTTATACTCGATCGGGGGACTTTGTTATACTCGATGAGTGAACTTTCCTATATTTGACCAATGGACTTTGATATACTCGATAAGGGGCCTTTGTTATACTCGATCAGGGGACATTGTTATAATCGACCAGGGGACTTTGTTATACTCGATGAGGGTCTTGTTTTACTCGATCAGAGGACTTGTTATAATTTCCGGATCAGGGGATATGTTATACCGATCAGGGTCTTTGTTAATATACTCAACCAGAGTACTTTGTTATACTCGATCAGGGGACTTAGTTATACTAAATCAGGGGACTTTGTTATACTCGATTAGGGGCCTTTGTTATACTCGACCAGGGGACTTTGTTATACTCGATCAGGGGACATTGTTATACTCGACCAGGGGACTTTTTTATACATGATCAGGGGAGTTTGTCATACTCGATCAGTGGACTTTCCTATATTTGACCAATAGACTTTGCTATACTCGACCAGGGGACATTGTTATGCTCGATCAGGGGACTTTGTTATACTCGACCAGAGAACTTTGTTATACTCGATCAGGGGATATGTTATACTCGATCAGGGGACTTTGTTATACTCGATTAGGTGACTTTGTTTTACTTGATTAGGGGACTTTTTTATACTCGATCAAAGGACTTTGTTGTACTTGATCAGAGGACTTTGTTATACTCGACCAGGAGCCTTTGTTATACTCGATTAGAAAACTTTGTTATACTCGACCAGGGGACTTTGTTATACTCCACCAGGGACTCTGTTATACTCGATCAGGGGATATGTTATGCTCGATCAGGGGACTTTGTTATACTCGATTCAGGGGACTTTGTCTTACTCGATCAGGGTCCTTTGTTATACTCGCCCAGGGGACTTTGTTATAATCGATTAGCGGACTTTGTTATGCTCGATCTGGGGACTTTGTTAAACTGGGCCACGAGACGTTGTTATACTCGATCAGGGAATTTTTGTTATACTCGATCAGGGGAATTTGTTATACTCGACCAGAGGCCTTTGTTACACTCGATCAGGGGACTTTGTTATACTCGATAAGGGGACTTTGTTATACTCGATAAGGGGAATTTGTTATACTCAATAAGGGGACTTAATGTTAGACTCGAACAGGGGACTTTGTTTTACTCGATCAGGGGACTTTGTTACACTCGATCAGGGGATTTTGTTATACTCGACCAGAGGACTTTGTTATACTCGATCAAGGGATATGTTATACTCAATCAGGGGACTTATTTATACTCGACCAGAGGACTATGTTATACTCGATCAGGAGACTTTGTTATACTCGACCAGGGGACTTTTTATACTTGACCAATGGACTTTGTTATACTCGATGAGGGGCCTTTGTTATACTCGATCTGGGGACTTTGTTACAGTCGAGCAGGGGACTTTGTTATACTCCATCAGGGGTCTTTTTTATACTCGACAAGAGGACTATGTTATACTCGATCAGGGGACTTTGTTATACTCGACCAGGGACTTTTTTATACTTGACCAATGGACTTTGTTATACTGAATGTGGGGCCTTTGTTATACTCGATATGGGGACTTTGTTATACTCGAACAGGGGACTTTTTTATACTTGACCAATGAACTTTGTTATACTAAATGAGGGGACTTTGTTATACTCAACCAGAGGACTTTGTTATACTAGATCAGGGGACTTTGTTATACTCAATCAGGGGCCTTTGTTATACCCGATTAGGGGCCTTTGTTATACTCGATGAGGGGGCTTTGTTATACTCGACCAGGGGACTTTGTTATACTCGATCAGGGGACTTTGTTATACTCGACAAGGGAACTTTTTTATAATTAATCAGGGGACATTGTCATACTCGATCAGTGGACTTTCCTATATTTGACCAATGGACTTTGCTATAGTTGACCAGGGGACTTTGTTATACTCGATTAGGGGACGTTCTTATACTTAACCAGGGGACTTTGTTATACTCGATCGGGGGACTTTGTTATACTCGATGAGTGAACTTTCCTATATTTGACCAATGGACTTTGATATACTCGATAAGGGGCTTTTGTTATACTCGATCAGGGGACTTTGTTATACTCGACCAGGGGACTTTGTTATACTCGATCAGAGGACTTTGTTATACTCGAGCAGAGGACTTTGTTATACTCTGTCAGGGGACTTTGTTATACTCGTCCAGGGGGCTTTGTTATACTCGGTCAGGGGACTTTGTTATACTCGATCAGGGGACTTTGTCTTACTCGATCAGGGCCATTTACTATACTCGACCAGGGGACTTTGTTTTAATCGATAAGGGGACTTTGTTATACTCGAACAGGGGACTTTGTTATACTGGGCCAGGGAACTTTTTTATACTCGGTCAGGGGACTTTGTTATACTAGTATCAGGGGACTTTGTTATTCTCGACCAGAGAACTTTGTTATACTCGACCAGAGGCCTTTGTTATCCTCGGTCAGGGACTATGTTATAATCGACCAGGGGACTTTGTTATACTCGTTCAGGGGACTTTGTTATACTCGACAAGGGGAATTTTTTAGTAATAATCAGAGGACTTTGTCATACTCGATCAGTGGACTTTCGTATATTTGACCAATGGACTTTGTTATGCTCGATCTGGGGTTTTGTTATACTGGGCCAGGAGACTTTGTTATACTCGATGAGGGGATATGTTATACTCGATCAGGGGACTTTGTTATACTCGATTAGGGACTTTGTTATACTCGATCAGGGGACTGTGTTATACTCGTCCAGGGGGCTTTGTTATACTCGATCAGGGGACTTTGTTATACTCGATCAGGGGACTTTTGTTTTACTCGATCAAGGGACTTTGTTATACTCGACCAGGGGCCTTTGTTATACTCGATCACCGGATTTTGTTATACTCGATAATGGGACTTTGTTATACTCGTCCAGGGGGCTTTGTTATACTGGGCCAGGGGACTTTTTTACACTCGATCAGCGGACTTTGTTATACTGGACCATGGGACTTTTTATACTCGATCAGGGACTTTGTTATACTCGATAAGGAGACTTTGTTCTACTCGATAAGGGGAATTTGTTATACTCGATAAGGGGACTTTGTTAGACTCGATGAGGCGCCTTTGTTATACTAGATGAGGGGACTTTGTTATACTCGATTAGGGGCCTTTTTTAGACTCGATCAGGGGCCTTTGTTATACTCGATCAG
>NW_024740933.1:0-4920 GCF_018991925.1 Homarus americanus | reverse complement strand
TATTTATTTCTATATATAAGTAATGCAGGCTGGTTTTTAAATACCTCAATCCCCTAACGGTGCCGTTTGTATATTAAGAAATACCGAAGCCATACAGTACAACACCAGCGAATATGAAGTATCACTGTAACCGGCAACTGTTACTCACTCATACCTACATACATATAGAGAGTCTTTACAGAATGATAGCAGACACGAGGAAGACGAACAACAAGAGGAGAAGAGTTAGAAGAAAATCAACTTCAAGCTAAGAAGAAGAATACCAAGACATTTCCTCCAAACAAGAAAACAACACACACAATCAAGCCGACCAAACACTGAGAAACCATGGCGGAACCCAACATGCACCGGACGCTTGACCTGACTCTATCCTGCCGCATCCAGGCGAGTTGCTGCTTAAAGTCCCTCACGCAAGCGCTGTTTAGCCACTGCACCTATTCTATCCTCCTAAAATTCACTTCAATCCCCCCTGCCACTAGCATGTTATGTATGTATGTATGTATGTATGTATGTATGTATGTATGTATGTATGTATGTATGAATGAATGATAACTGCAACTTTGTGTATTAAAACTCATTACTCTTACCGAAGTAATATAGTGCGTGGTTATGTTATGTCATGTTAGGATAGATTATAAACTACATTGGGTTACATTTCGTGAGGTTCGGTGACGCTACAGGAAGTTAGGTGAGGTACCTGGAGGTTAGGTGAATGTTGACTGACTGACTGACAATTTATTAGGAAGTGGTTCCAACACGTTCACACACAACCTATACTCATACCACAAGTCCAGAATTAGAGAGGATCATGTTATTGGATATATTTTCAACGATTTACTCAGTGTCTAACCAACTCTTTAGCGATTTAAATGTGGACCTAAAATTAGGTCCGTATATTTGTTTGTCGTGGTGGTGGTGGTGGTGTGCGCCCGTCCATCAGGTTGATTAACCACCAAAACCATAAAGGGTGCGGCCCTGCCGTTTCAGGGCATACACCACATCCATGGCGGTGACGGTCTTCCTTTTTGCGTGCTCGGTGTAGGTGACGGCGTCACGGATGACGTTCTCCAGAAACACCTTGAGGACGCCGCGGGTCTCCTCGTAGATAAGGCCGGATATACGTTTAACACCTCCACGCCGAGCTAGACGACGAATGGCGGGCTTGGTGATACCCTGGATGTTGTCACGAAGCACCTTACGATGACGCTTGGCGCCACCCTTTCCAAGTCCCTTGCCTCCTTTGCCTCGTCCAGTCATGTTGTTGTGGTTGCTACTACAGGTGGTCCTGGTGTGGCTTCGCCCACGGTTTGGTGGGAGTAGGTGGCGTGCTGTGGACGCAGCGGTAGTATCGTTCATCCAAGGCCGTCCCTCCCTCTTGGAGGTGGGGCGTAGCTTGCGGATGACGCATGCGGCACTCGTGGCCAATGAGGTGGCCACTGAGGTGGAGAATGTCTGTATATAAGCCCGCCCGCCTGCCGGGCCGCCCGTATTGACTATTTCGTCGTCGAGATGGCCCGTACTAAACAGACTGCCCGCAAGTCCACTGGAGGCAAGGCTCCACGGAAGCAGCTTGCCACCAAGGCAGCTCGCAAGTCCGCCCCAGCCACCGGTGGTGTCAAGAAGCCCCATCGTTACAGGCCCGGAACCGTCGCCCTTCGTGAGATCCGTCGTTACCAGAAGAGCACAGAGCTACTCATCAGGAAGCTGCCCTTCCAGCGCCTGGTGCGTGAGATCGCCCAGGATTTCAAGACTGACCTGCGCTTCCAGTCGTCTGCCGTCATGGCTCTGCAGGAAGCCTCTGAGGCTTACCTGGTGGGTCTTTTCGAGGACACCAACCTGTGTGCCATTCACGCCAAGCGCGTTACCATCATGCCCAAGGACATCCAGCTGGCCCGGCGCATCCGCGGAGAGCGTGCTTAAGTCCTCTTCCTTGGGGAAAAACAAAAAGCACAACAAAACCTACCAGACATCTATAACTCGGCCCTTCTCAGGGCCAAAGAACTGTTCTGAAGATAATTGTCATGACACTGTCGGTAACTGTCTCTTTAACATGTAACTGTGGCTCCGATGGAGCCGATTAAAAGTTAAAGTAATAGTGGGATGGCGTGTTTATTGTGCACAAGTAACCTCTTACTTCGGAAGAGATGTGCCCAGTGACAACCTTAGTGCCCTCAGACACGGCATGTGAAAGCCAGTTCACCGGGCAGCAAGAGTCGGACAGCTGTCTGGATTTGACTTGTAATGAGGTGGAGCGTTTGTTGCCAGTGCGCCAGGCAGGAAGCCTCAGCAGCAATGCGCTCGAAAGATGTCGTTCTGAAAGAGTTCATGATGGACATAGCTTTGGAGGGAGACTCCTGTGTCGATTGCACTTGCTTCAGTACCTTGTAGATGTAGATGCTGTAGCTTTCCTTCCTCCTGCCTTCTTCTTCTTGTCACCAGCGGCAATGGCCTTCTGGGCCTTTCCAGCCTTCTTGGCAGCCTTCCGGAAGTTTGCAGAGAGCATGTGGCGCTGATTACTCGTGTATGGAGCAGAGAATTGAAAAACTGGCCCGATAACTTTTTCGCCTGTCACTGAAGCAGGCCGCTCAGGATCGAACTGGCTGCCTTCGGCTCCTCTTACGTGGTTGGGTCCGCAGAGACATACCTGGCCTGATCTGAGCTTGGTATAAAGACCAAGGTGGCGTTAGGTTGCAATGTAGGTTGTCAGTCCTAAACCCGCTCGTGGTGTCAAATTATGAACAGAGCCACTTTTAAAATGAATTGATGAAAGATGAAATGTTTCAATGCTTTAAATAGCAAGAACAAGTGTGAGTGCAATCGCACAAGATGCAGCGGTCTATGGCGAAGAAAAAACCGTTACAGAGTACTGTTCCCGCAAGAACGTCAGTCTCCTCCCTTGTCCAATCAGCCGATGAACTGGCCCGACTAACTTTTCCTTATATACCGAGCGGGCCGCTCAGGATCAGACTGGCTGCAGCTACGGCTCTCTTACATTGGTTGGGTCCGCGAGACGGCCACCTGGCCTGATCCTGAGCTTGGTATAAAAGACCAAGGTGGCGGGCGGAAATTTAACTCCTATCACGAAAAGCAGCAACAGCAACATGTCAGGACGCGGCAAGGGAGGCAAAGTGAAGGGCAAGTCAAAGTCCCGTTCTAGCAGGGCCGGACTCCAGTTCCCCGTGGGTAGGATCCACCGTCTCTTGCGTAAAGGCAACTATGCTGAGCGTGTTGGTGCAGGTGCCCCTGTGTACCTTGCAGCCGTCATGGAGTACCTGGCAGCAGAAGTGCTCGAGCTGGCCGGTAACGCCGCCCGCGACAACAAGAAGACCCGCATTATCCCGCGTCATCTTCAGCTTGCCATTCGCAATGACGAGGAGCTGAACAAGCTCCTGTCTGGAGTCACCATTGCCCAAGGGGGTGTCCTTCCTAACATCCAAGCTGTGCTCCTCCCAAAGAAGACAGAGAAGAAATAAGAACCCAAGGTTCGTTCACACAAGACAACCTAACCAAACAGGCTCCTTTCGGAGCCACAGGATATCACTTAAAGAGAGAAATATACGACATCAACGTTTTGCAGGATAACACTCTGTGCAAATTGAGTGAAATTGTTTTTGAATGGTGTAGATGTGAAGGGGTACTGCGGGGGCCTGGGGTGGGGGACTTAAACGGGACTTAGAAGGGCGCAGAAGCAGCAGCAGCAGCAAGGGAGGGATGAGACCTTCTTTTTAGTTTGCCTATTCATTGACAGCACACATTTACCAGCAGCATACATTGGAGTCATATTGTAATTGTAGACTAATCAGTGTGGGCTAGCTAGCCAATTTGGGATAAAGAGCAAGAATGTAATGTCCTCAATGAAGTAATTACATAGTTCAAGATACAATAAGTGAGGTGGCCTGAAGTCTTTGACAGTGTCACATTCAATAATATAGTGCTTTAAAGGTGTATCACAAAGTTTACATGCTGAGTGTTCCGGTATGGGTACAGCGTTACTAACTTGCCAGATGTGTCTGTATCCTAACCTAATTCTGGCCACGACTACATCACACAGGCAGGCAGGAGCAAGTTGTTTGGACACTATTCCTAGCCCCCTTGGTCCCTGTTCACCTACCTACTGTAGCAGTAAGTAGGTACCTGTTGTAAATCGAAAGGTTGCCAATTCGTAATCAGGGAAAGTTGATTGAGCTTCTAAACTTGAACTGACATAATCCGAGGAGTGGTGATCCGAGGATCACAGACACTATCTCTCCCACTACAAATCCCTTCCTAACCTCCTGCTCCTTCCTCTGTCCTCCCCAAATTTAACCATGCTATCGCAAAGGTAATAATACAGGTAGAGACAACAACATATTTTCCTATTGTCTTATTATATATTAATAACAGAAACGCTGCCGCCATCCCGGAGGCTATACATTGTCTCACTGTTCATTACCTCCACAATTCTTCCTCTTACTTCTTCTTCCATCAATCCTTTATTAACGGTGTATGTAAGTTTCACCATGTATTGCACTACAGCGGTAGAGCAAAGTATATTTTGTTAGCAATAAACCAAAAGCATATTTTATGGCCTAATCATCACTACATAGAACACCACCCATAAAGCATGATACTAGTAGACCACAAACTGCTATAAACACCCAAAGCATATTTTATTGCCTAATCATCACTACATAGAACACCACTCATAAAGCATGATACTATTAGACCACAAACTGCTATAAACCCCAATAATATAATAGACTATACTAGTGACTATAATTGTGTTACCCAATATTTTACGAAATAATACTATAAAACATAATAATAAACACACTATTAGTGTATATTAGTTGAATGCACAATCTGATAAGAAGTAAAAAAAAAAACAACAACATAACAATAACCTATAAAGAGTGTAGAGTATTTTTGTGCAAACTCACT